>NC_036855.1:5257686-5271830 GCF_002910315.2 Salvelinus sp. IW2-2015
CACTACTTACTTACTTACTTACTTTATTGTCCCCATGGGGAAATTTTGTTGCAGTGTCATGTACACATTTAAAGTGGCGTTAAATACAAAACAAGATTGACAATACAACTTTCAATAACAGTCACGCACCAATAAATAAAATAAAATTTAAAATTKAAAAAAGATGAAAAGACTAGCCTGCTGGCCTTACGGGGTCAATGGGAACATTTGCCCGAGCTATTTAAGAGGGATATCACACCTGGCACAAATGATTGTCTCGTTCTATTTTTCCTGCTGAGGGGTGCCCTATACCTGCGCCCAGAGGGGAGTAATTCAAAGTCCAGGTACAGGGGGTGACTTGGGTCTAAAATGATTTTGTGAGCCCACAGAGGGAGATGCTCCTCTGGTCGGCCTGATACCACAGAGTCTGGATCAACTGCTGGTACCTTAGAGACCCTCTAAAGAGGATGAGCCCTCAACCCTGACCCCTAACCCCTGGCCATCTGCCAGCAGCATAGGACAAGTATGTATATGTGTATAGGTGATGGGATTGTACACAGTGGAGCAACTGCTGATTTTGGGGTTTCAATYCTATTGGTGCATGAAGTTGGATGAACAGAATTGCTGTGGTGGTGTTCTATTTCAAGAGATTCAACCTCATTTAACCCTTCGACTGTGTCAAAGTTCAAACACACAGTGTCAAAGAACTCTAGGTCAAACTCTACACTGCTAGTTATAGGAAGATGTGGGGTTGATACTTCACCCAGGCCTTGACCAGAAGGCCAAACACTCCCCTACACATACCTACCTACCAGGGTCTACCCGGGTCCACCAGCGTCTACACGGGTCCACACTGGTCCACCAGGTTCTACCCGGTTTTACCAGGGTCTACGTAGGTCTACCTGGTTTTACCGTGGTCTACGTAGGTCTACCTGGTTTTACCGGGGTCTACGTAGGTCTACCCGGTTTTACCAGGGTCTATGTAGGTCTACCTGGTTTTACCGGGGCCTACCCGGGTCTTAACGTACAATACAGTATGTGACAAGGACAGGACGGAATTTTCCATCCAAAACCTTTTAGGTTCAGGGGCTCCACTTGGCAATAAAAGTGGCGTGACCAGGGTGTTTGGCCCCATGAAGAACCAGGTTTAGTAGAGGTCTGTGTTTGTCTATCAGGCACTGGGGACCAGTGGAAAATTCCCACTCCCACTCACAGGTCCGAAGGAGCTGAGACACTCCTCCGTGGTAGCCCCCCACCGGACACATTTCTCCTTCACCGCTCTAACGGTTAACGGCAAGCCGTGGTTTATGGAAAGGACCCAGGGGGATGTTTGTTGTCAGGCTAAACAGCCTCGTCCGTTACGGTTGTGACGGCTAACATTTGTTGGTGTCTGTCCAGCCCTATGCCACAATTCTTAGAAAACATCTGGTGACATCTGTAGCACCTGTTGGGGGGTACATGTGCGTGTGTGTGTGGTGTGTGTGGGGGTACGTGTGTTGTGGTACGTGTGTGTGTGTGTGTGTGTGTGTGTGTGTGTGTGTGTGGTGTGTGTGTGTGTGTGTGTGTGTGTGTGTGTGTGTGTGTGTGTGTGTGTGTGTGTGTGTGTGTGTGTGTGTGTGTGTGTGTGTTTGAGTAGAGTGGCTGCTGACCTACATGGCAAGGCAAATTGATCTGAATAGAGATGGATGCTTCTATCACTGGTTTCAAACGTTTCTCAGCAGTCTAAATCTTCCCACACGGTCAGAATGTGCTAATCAGCTCACTAAGACCCTGACAGAGTCAATAAAAAGGYCAGGGAAACTAGTGATGTTTGTACCACTCAAAAGCCAAATGGCTAGTATGCTTGCATGAGAACATCGATCTGGACCGGGGAAGACATGTCGGTGTTGTGTGGAGATTCAGAGATGGGACAATACGGGGGGTCTTCATACCTGTGTCCCAAGGCAGCCTACCATCATGTGGGTGAGCAATTTGGCAGCAAACATGGGGAAGCGAGAACACAGCAGGTGGGATACGATGGCCAAGACGAAAGCTGAGGATCAGACCAAAAAGAAATGCTTTGTCATTCCATGTCAACCATAAAAACCCATGTTTTATACTTGGATCAAAAATGCTTGTAGTAAGACCATCTAAAACCGAGTGGGAGGGGATTGTAGGACGGGAAGAGGCCCGAGCGACATCCAAAAGGAACAACAGTGATGAGGCAGACAGAATGGAGACATGAAGAGAGAGAGAGAATGGAAGGAAAAAGACAGAGGAAACGGAGCGAGATACACATATACAGAAGAGAGAGATAGATAAAAAGACAGAGGGAGATACACATATACAGAAGAGAGAGAGAGATAAAAAGACAGAGGGAGATACACATATACAGAAGAGAGAGAGAGATAAAAAGACAGAGGGAGATACACATATACAGAAAAGAGAGAGAGATAAAAAGAGAGCGAGAAACAAAGAAAGATGGATGTAGTAGAAACGAGGACTAAAGGCTAAACTAGGTGAACTGAATACCTAAAGAGACTCTTCATCCATACTGTACCTGAGATGCAGATGAAGCCTGAGGCGTAGAAGGCCTCGTTGTAGGAGGCCAGGGAAGCCATCTGGGCGTGGGCCGTGTACACAGACAGGTGGGAGCATGCACACTCCACATAGTTCCCACTGTCATCCACTACCCTGCAGAACTGCCCGTCTGACAGCCAGCTAGAGGAGAGGGAGAGAGAGAGATAATACAGGAAGTAGTCAGCCTTAGGCAGGRAGATCATATGAAGTTCTGATTGGAACATCCAGCTGTGTAGTGTCTCTGCTTGATTGGTTGCTCCAATGTGTCCACTCTCAGATACGTTAGGGGACTCAGATCATTTCAAAGGGTGACATGTATGACAAGATAAGAGCATAGAACTCATATTTTTTCCTTATGAAAATGAAGTTCATTTACTTTGTGCMTGACAGACAAGACTGATTGTCCTAGTCATGACTGCAAAGTCCATGACAAACTTTAATAGACMTGCTATCAGTGCAGTGAGACAAGGAGGAAGTTGAACAGGCCTCTCTTTTCCCCCTCAGGATGACGTTATCAACGCTGTCGTCTGCTTGGTTATCTGGGAGATGGATTGTTGAGACCGCTGCTCCACGGGCCAAACCAAACCGGAGAAATCTGCTTCCTATTACAGGCTGTTCAGCCAAGAGTCCCACTCCGGTCCTCCTCCGTAATGTTCTTTCTAACACACTTCTGAGGGGCGGGAATGTTTGGGAACTTGGAGCAGAACAAACTGAACCCTCACAGACATCACAGAGCAGTCTAGGCCAGCCCAGAGATGGATTGAGGGAGCCCAATTCATCTATATCCAAAGAAAGAGGTCATGGCTGGACAGAACCTGATCCCTGAACTCTGACCTCTCTGCTAGAGGCTGACCTGAAGTGTGAGGTTCACACCTACAGAGCAGACKTGAGAAGAAGGGGGAGGACCCTTTAACTCACCTAAGTGATTGTGTCCTACAGTCATTTCACTCACACMCCACATTATTACATGGGTTCAAGTTCAGGATAGCAACAGAAATTAAGAGAAATATACGTTTTGGGGAATTAATAAAAAACCTAGAATGTGTGATTAAGAATGCTCTGTTTGTTGTGCTAGAGCTACATAGTACTATGTGAAGTAAAGTAACTGGGTATAGGAGTGGGGGGTCGTACCTCTCAACAGCCTGGCTCCACAGAAGGCACAGAGACTGGCCAGGTTTGACCCTCAACCCGGGGGTGTGGATACGGTACACCACCTCGTTACCCTCAGTCAGGGGTCGTGACCCTCGGCCCTGCAGGCTGGCAGAGAACACCTACAYAACCAGAGAAATACCATTACAGTACAGAGTGGGATGGAGCTGGCCCGAAACACGGATCTGAGGTCAACTTTGTGCTTTTCCTATTATTGTTCAACTAAGGATTGGGGAGGGGTAAACTGATCCTAGATCTGTGTCYACGGTTGCTACGGACAAACACTATAGGTCTTTATAGCTGTAAAGACCTAGTGGCAGAGACCTGGCACAGAGCTTCGGTGGAACAACACTGCCCCCTGCTGTTTACACCAAGCACTAAGGTTCTATTTAGGAATTCATTTTCTGTAATACCACAGGTATTCTCCTGTAACTTGATATTTATTTACCTTTATTTTACCAGATAAATGGACTGAATGAGAGAAAAAAAAACTTTTTACAATAATGACTTCGGGAAGAATTGCAGAGGGCACCCATTTCCAGTATAGTTACCCATCAGTCTGTAAGTGATAATAGCTGTCATGGTGTGGCTTTGAGTGTATGTGGGTCTGCTTGCCTTGCCGTTGAGCGCGGTGGTTTTGTCGGTGAGGAACCAGTGTTCGGTGCTGTACTCTGTGAGCTGCACCCGGCCGCAGGCTGAGGGGGAGATGGTGCCAGTGGGCAAGGCTGGCACCTCCAGGAGGTTCTCTGGCAACTGAAAGGTGTCTGAGTTCTTGCCTGTGAACGTGTGCCCGTTGATCTGGGTAGGGTACCAGTGGTAGGAAGAGATGGAAATGTAGGCACAAGTGTCCAGAATGGTCCTCCCCCTTTARAAATACCAACAAATCACACTCTTATGTTACTCATATAGTCTTCTTTTTAACAGTGGGAAAGGGTGATCCATTCTATATTTTGCCCCTCAAATAAGACATCTACTATAATAACATAGTCAGCGGCAGAAATAATAGACAGCAATACTCTTGAGTTTTTTTACCAACAATCCCCCATGGGGCAGGACTCACCTTTGAGCCTGTGCTCCACACTGGCTGTGTGTGAGCAGGGAGAAGGCGAAGCGCTCGGCCACCTCTGCCAGTTGGCTCAGGCCCCCTGTGTCAACTCGGCTGGGGTTGGCCATGGCACACAGTAGGTCATAGGTCAAGCCACGGCTGCTGTCCGCAATAGGGGTGCGCTCTGCCTCCGTAAGCACCTGGCCAAGCAGAGAGAGAATCTCGGTTTGTGTTTGTGCAGAATTGGAGGTAATTATGACTAAGACAAATATATCCAGTAATCTGAGAGCCACCTATCAAATGCACACACACACACGCGCACACAGTACCCTGTGGGTCATGTAACAGACATACCTGGTTGGGTCATGTAAACCGAAGTACTGTGGGTCTGTCACACAGTCTGTGGGTCATTAACAAAGTTCAGTCACGCCAGCAGTACATGATGGGTTATGTAAAACGCGTAACTGTGGGTTTGTAAACAAGCCACAGTACCTGTGGTTATGTAACAAGCACGTATGTGGTTATGTAAAACCACACAGTCCTGGGTTATGTAACAACACACAGTACCGTGGTGGTTATGTAAACACACACACACGTCCTGTGGGTTAATGTAACACACCACCAGTACCTGGTGGTATGGTAACCACCCAGTACCTGTGGGTTATGTAAAGTGCGCACAGTACCCTGTGGGTTACTGTCCTAAACAGTCACCGTCTGGTTATGTACACACACAAGTACCCTGTGGGATTATGTAAACACCAGTACTGTGGTTATGAACTACACACATACCTGTGGGTTTAGTAACACGGCACACAGTACCTGTGGGTGTGTAACACACGACCAGTTACTGTGGGTTATGTACCACAGTACTGGTGGTTTGTAACACAGCTGACCGTCACCTGTGGGTTTTGTAACACCCAGCCAAGTACACTGTGGGTTATGTAACACACGGACAGTACCTGTGGGTATGTAAAAGCACAGTCCTGTGGTTATGTAACACGCGCACATACCGTGGGTTATGTAACCCGCACAGTACCCTGTGGGTTATGTTTAACACACAAAGTACCTGTGGGTTATTAACACAAAGTACTGTTTATGTAATGCAAGATCCTGTGTTATGTAAACACACACACGTACTGGTGGGTTATGTAAGCACCAAAGGTATCCTGTGGGATTATGTAACACACAACAAGTACCCTGTGGGTTATGTAAACAGCGTACCTGGGTTATGTAACAACGCACAGTACTGTGGGTTATGTAAACCTGCAAGTACCTGTTGGGTTTGTAACCACCATACCTGTTTATTCACGCACTCCCTGGGGTATGATACACGCCGTCCGTTTATTAGCACCATGCACGTACCTTGGGGTATGGTAACACACACCAGTACTGGGTGTTATGTAACAGCACAGTAACCTGTGGGTTATGTAAACACAACAGTACGTGTGGGGTTTGTAACACCTGCACAGTACCTGTGGGTTTTGTACATGCACACCAGTACCCTGTGGGTTAATGTCAAATGAAACCCTGTTTATGAACGGGGTACAAGCACACAGTACCTGTGGGTTATGTAACACCAACCGTACCGTGGGTTTGTAACACACACGCATGTACCCTGTGGTTATGTAAACACCATCAGTACGCTGTGGGTTATGTAACACAGCACACGTACCCCTGTGGGTTATGTAGACCCACAGTACACCTGTGGGTTTATGTAACAATGCACAGTCCTGTGGGTTACTGTACACAAAGACCTGTTTAACCATGAAGACCTGTGGGTTATGTAACAGACGAGTACCTGTGGTCACCGCAAGTACGCCGTGGGTTATGTACACACACAGTACCTGTGGGGGTTTATGTAAAGACACACAGTCCTGGGGTTATGTAACACAATGAAACAGTACCTGTGGGTTATGTAACAGACCACAAGTACCTGTGGGTTAATGTAAACAACACAGTACGCTGGGGTTATGTACAACACGCACAGTACCTGTGTTTATGTAACACCCACAGTACACTGTGGGTTTGTAACAACACACACAGTACCTGTGGGTTATGTAAACAGACACAGTACCTGTGGGTTATGTACAACGCACAGTCGTGTGGCTTTAACAGCCAGTATGTGGGTTATGTAAACACACACGTACCCTGTGGTTAATGTAACAACGCACAGTACCTGTGGGTTATGTAACCACGAACAGTACTGTGGGTTATGTAACCGACAAAGACTGTGGGTTATGTAACACCTGCAGTACTGAGCTTTCACCCTAGTGGTTATGTAAACGCGCACAGTACCCTGTGGGTATGTAAACACACGTACCTGTGGGTATGTAACACAGAAGTACCTGGGTTATGTACATGCACAGTACCCTGTGGGTTTGTAACCACGCAAGTCTGTGGGTTTGTAACCACCACAGTACCTGTGGGTTATGTAACACCACACAGTCCCTGTGGGTTATGTAACACACGCACAGTACCTGTGGGTTTGTAACACACACACAGACAGTATGTGGGTTGTAACCCACAGTACCTGTGGGTTTGTAAACACGAAGTACTGTGGGTTCTGTAACAACACAGTACCTGTGGGTTATGTAACACATGCACTTACCCTGTGGGTTATGTAACACACACAGTATGTGGTATTAACACCCAGTACCTGTGGGTTATGTGTACAACAACTACACCTGTGGTTTGTAACACACCACGTCACGTGGGTTATGTAAACGACGTACTGTGGGATTGTAACCACACAGTCACGTGGGATTGTACACGCCAGTAACGGGTTTTGTACACACGCACAGTACCCTGTGGGTTATGTAAACACCGCACAGTACTGTGGGTTATGTAAACCCACAGTACCTGTGGGTTATGTAACACAACACAGTAACCTGTGGGTTATGTAACGACACACAAGTTCCCTGTGGTGTATGTACACGACAGTACTGTGGGATTTGTAACACCACACACGTACCCTGTGGGTTATGTAACACCACATGCGGTATGTGGTTTGTAACACACGCACAGGTTTACCTGTGGGTTATGTAACACACGCCCAGTACCTGTGGGTTATGTAACAAACACCACAGTACCCTGTGGGTTATGTAAACACATGCACAGTACCTGGTGGGTTATCGGTAACACACATCAAGGTACCCTGTGGGTTTGTACAAACACCACAGTACCCTGTGGGTTTGTAACACAGCCACAGTACCCTGTGGGTATGTACAACACCGTACTGTGGTTTGTATGCAACAGTCCCTGTGGGTTATGTAAACACACCACAGTACCCTGTGGGTTATGAACACTGCACAGTACCTGTGGGTTTGTAACACAACACAGTACCCTGTGGTTAGTGTAAACACCACAGTACCTGTGGGTTATGTACACCAAAGTACTGTGGGTTATGTAGACCACAAGTAGCTGTGGGGTGTAACAACGCCCAACAGTACCCTGTGGGTTATGTAACACTGCACAGGTACCCTGTGTTATTGTAAACAAAATACGTACGCTGTGGGTTATGTAACAACCCCACAGTTACTGGGGTTATGTAACACAATGCAGCTACCGTGGGTTATGTAACACATGCCAGTAACCTGTGGGTTTGTAAACACACACACAGTACCTGTGGTTATGTAACCAACCAGTATGTTGGTTATGTACAACTACAAGTACCCCTTGTGGGTTTTGTAACACACATGGCAGTACCTGTGGGTTATGTAAGCACACCACAAGTACCCTGTGGGTTTGTAACACAGCACGTACCCTGTGGTTATGTACACAAGCAACGTACCCTGTGGGTTATTCACAAGTGTGAAGTACAACCCAACATTACCCTGTGGGTTTATGAAAACACAATCACAACCCTTGAGTTAAAGCCAGTGTTGAACAATCACCATCATGAAAGAGGCTAGGTTTGCCTCTCAGTGAGTGTGTGTGGAAGCTCTTAAGAGTGATGTCTCTTTGAACTCCATCTCTCTCTCAGGATCATGTTGGTTCATTCCTAGTGTGGTGGTGACAGTTATTCACTGTGTCCTTAGCCCCAATCTGCTCTTTCACATTGTATGAGGGGTTGGTTGTTTAGCAACAAAACGACGTGCGCAACTATGGGGCTAACAGAACGTTTTGGCTTAGATTGTTGACATGTGAACTATATTTAATCTCCAATGTTTATTGAAAACATAATAATTTGCACAATGAGCACTTGTTGATTCTTAAATACATTGTTAGAGATAGATATTTTGGCATATTAGATTGACATGATAGTCAAACATCAATGACACGTGCCAAGACTAGCGAGCTGACAGCAACAATATGACTGAAGAACATAGACTCAAAACGATACTAGCCGTGCTGAAACGAGTCACTACGTGGCAGTTTCTTGTCATTGTTGGTAGCTATCTGGTCCAGAATCACAGACTTCTGCCCCACTGAGGCGTGTGCATCGTTTTCGTGACATTGTCAGCTAACCTGTCTATTACAGAGCAGACTTGGTACAGGCTGATGGATTGAGCTGCTTTAGTCAGACACTAAGTAACAACAGAACTTTAAAAACTAATCTGTAGATCGGTCATCGTTTTGTACTGGGACAAAACTCACACACAGGCACACACATATGCAACACACACATATGCAACACACACTAGACACACACTACACCACACAACAAAACAGAACTTTTAATAGCAAACAAAACAATTGCAAAAATACTAGCTCCTCCTTCCCGCCCCGCTCTCCTTCCCTCTCAGTGGCGTCCAGCACGGCGGTCAGTTGTTCTGGTGTGAGCTGTTCCGTGAACTTGCTGAGGCAGATCCTGGAGCACCCTGTCCAGTATGGTAGTGTAGAGGCTGCTGGAGCTGGTCCAACAGGGCCCACACAGCCTGGGCTCTGTGCCGACACCAGGGTCACGTTGGCCAGGCCGTACTCAGGGTGCACCCTGGCCTCCACTGGCCCATACAGCTCCACGTGAAAGCGCTTCGGCGGGGGGTTGGAGGAGGCCTGGTCGGGGTGAGGGTGATGTTCAGCCTATGTCCTTTGGCCAGGTCAAGGTCAGCTGGCCTCTTTTTCAGAAAGTCCTCCGGCCAGCAGGCCAGATCAGGGTGGGGCCACTGCCTCAGCCGAGGGACTTCCTATTGGATTACAACGAAACAGGAGTGTGAGGTCACAGTGGATAGAAGATGGAGGGAGTTGGGAAAGAAGACAGAGAGAGAGAAGAGAGATGGATGGATGAATGGATTGGGGATAGGTGTTGCGTCATTACCGGACGTACCACCCACCCGCAGACCTGCAAATACGACTGCCTCTCCCTTCCAAACAGATACGAATGTTTTTTGTTGTTGTTGAGAACAACTGAAAACTTTTTCAACTATGGCAAAATGTGTAGAATAGGAGGAAATTAGCTTTAAAAATGCTAAATTCTCTCAGCCTCATTGCAAGATTTATAGAATAGCATGAGATTAGCTATAAAACTGGGTGTTATGAAGGGGGTAGTGGTATCTGCGAAAATGCAGTATGCCGCTGGTTATTACAGCTTTGAATGTGCATTTCAAAAGATAAGAGGAGATTGGTTGGAGAGCCATGGAGAAACAGAAGGGAAAAGGACAAATGAATGTGGAGGGACTCTGCATCCTTTGAGCCATTGATATGTATTCTCAGAAAATCAGTACTGTGTGAACGATGACAGGAGATAACCTGGTCATATGTAACATGATGTGGAGACTGGAGTTAACCTGGTCATATGTAACATGATGTGGAGACTGGAGTTAACCTGGTCATACGTAACAGGATGTGGAGACTGGAGATAACCTGGTCACATGTAACATGATGTGGAGACTGGAGATAACCTGGTCATATGTAACATGATGTGGAGACTGGAGTTAACCTGGTCATATGTAACAGGATAAGATGACTGGAGTTAACCTGGTCATATGTAACATGATAAGATCACTGGAGATAACCGGGTCATATGTAACAGGATGTGGAGACAGGTGATAACCGGATCATATGTAACAGGATGTGGAGACAGGTGATAACCGGGTCATATGTAACAGGATGTGGAGACAGGTGATAACCTGGTTATATGTAACAGGATGTGGAGACTGTAGATAACCTGGTTATATGCAACAGGATGTGGAGACTGTAGATAACCTGGTTATATGTAACAGGATGTGGAGACTGTAGATAACCTGGTTATATGTAACATGATGTGGAGACTGTAGATAACCTGGTTATATGTAACAGGATGTGGAGACTGGAGTGCTAGTAGGTGTACTAGACAGTCTCCCTTTTGAGTTGCAACATCAAAAGGCTGAGAAGTCAATATCAGCCCCCAGACAGAGAGCAGTGGGTCAAACACAAAGCACTCATCACCACACCTGGGAGAGAGGGAGGAGGAGACCAGCTGGAAAGAAAGTAAGTAGAGGAAGAGAGAGGGGGGACAGGAGAACACAGTGTAGGGTGGCCAATCAAAAAAAGTATCATGTGACCAATGGGTAAAGCAATATGTTAACTGTGTTTTTATTTTATTTAACCTTTCTTTAACTAGGCAAGTCAGTTAAGAACAAATTCTTAGTTACAATGCCGGCCTACACCGGCCAAACTCAGACGACGCTGGGCCAATTGTGCGCCGCCCTATGAGACTCCCAATCATGGCCTGTTGTGATACTGTCTGGATTCGAACCAGGTTGTCTGTAGTGACGCCTCTAGCACTGAGATACCACTGTAGACCACTGCGCCAGTTGGGAGCCCCATGTGGCCCAAGTGTAGATAATCCTATAATAAAAGCAAAATGGTACAAACCTCATGTCTCTATCATAATCTGTTCAACAGTTATTTGAGTTCTTACCCTTGTAGGATAGCCAGAATTAAGGTGACTAAATAAATGGAGGCCAGAGGGAAAAAGTGGCAAATTGAAAATTGAATGGCGTCAACTAGACTGGATTCTGTGCAAGAATTAAAGCTACTGGCAACCTGACAGGGTCACTTTCCCATTGAACTCTTCATCCCTCTTCTCAAATTCACATTCAACAATAGAGGGAGGATGGATATTGATATTAAGACATGACATGTGTTATTTTCATATTTTAGTATGTGTTTTCATATTTATTCAAAATTCCTATTATTTTTTGAAGATTTCTCACAAAAACAAGGGTATCTCTGAAATGTCAACGGAGCACTGAGCGAAAACTAGTTTTTTTATTTTCAAAGCCTTTTACATTTAGTTCAGCTCGCGTCATGGTAATTTATCTTTTTGTGACGCGCGTTAACAACTTTAAAGACGAAAAAGCGTGTTTTCAGTCGACACCCTACACAATAGATCGACAGAAACCATTTGAGGAATAGGGTGGATGGAGCGTGTCCGATACATCCTGAGCCATTTCCTGGGGGGTGAGGACTGAGACTGGGACTGAGACTGAGACTGGGACTGGGACTGAGACTGGGACTGAGGCTGGAACTGAGGCTGGGGCTGGGACTGAGACTGGGACTGAGGCTGGAACTGAGGCTGGGGCTGGGACTGAGGCTGGGGCTGGGGCTGGGACTGGGTGCCTTTTTGGGTGTTGGTGTCTCTTGCTGGCATTGCAGTAGAGTTTGACTTCGATGTCCCATGACCAACACACTGTTAGACATTGAAGGTGAAACAAATCCGGTCAGTATAATTAGGTTAGGGAGAGGAATGGAAATCTGATCTAGTGAGTTAGACAATACAACAACCTGAATAAGATGGGACTTGTAATTTTCAACCAGAAGGATGTGAGTGGTTACAAAGGGAGACAATGTATGGTGTGGAAATGTATGACAATATTTGTGTGGCTATTCCATGAACACTGTATGTAACCAACAGGTACAGTAGTTTTATGGCTGGGGAAGCCACTCTAATCCCATGTTCAACAGTACAGTAGTTTTATGGCTGGGGAAAGCCCTAATCCCATGTTCAACAGTACAGTAGTTTTATGGCTGGGGAAGACCTAATCCCATGTTCAACAGTACAGTAGTTTTATGGCTGGGGAAGCACCTAATCCCATGTTCAACAGTACAGTAGTGTTATGGCTGGGGAAGCAACCTAATCCCATGTTCAACAGTACAGTAGTTTTATGGCTGGGGGAAGCACCTAATCCCATGTTCAACAGTTACAGTAGTTTTATGGCTGGGGAAACCCTATAATCCCATGTTCAACAGTACAGTAGTTTTATGCTGGGGAAACCTATAATCCCATGTTCAAAGTACAGTAGTTTTATGGCTGGGGAAGCACCTAATCACAACATGTTCACACATCAGTTCAACAGTACAGAGTTTATGGCTGGGGAAGCACCTAATCCCATGTTCAACAGTACAGTAGTTTTATTTGGGCTGTGGGAACACTAATCCCATGTTCAACAGTAGTAGTTTTATGGCTGGGGAAGCACCTATCCCATGTTCAACAGCAGTAGTTTATGGCTGGGGAAGCACCTAATCCCATGTTCAACCGTACAGTAGTTTTATGCTGGGGAAGCACCTAATCCCATGTTCAACAGTACAGTATTTTATGGCTGGGGAAGCACCTAATCCCATGTTCAACCAGTACAGTAGTTTTATGGCTGGGGAAGCACCTAATCCCATGTTCAAAATCATTAATACAGTAGTTTTATGGCTGGGAAGCACCTCATCCCATGTTCAACAGTACAGTAGTTTATGGCTGGGGAAGCACTAAATCCCATGTTCAACAGTACAGTAGTTTTATGGCTGGGGACGCAACCCATAATCCATGTTCAACAGTACAGTAGTTTTAATGGCTGGGGAGCACCTAATCCCATGTTCAACAGTTACAGTAGTTTTATGGCTGGGAACCCTAATCCCATGTTCAACAGTAACAGTAGTTTTATGGCTGGGAAGCACCTAATCCCATGTTCAACAGTACCAGTAGTTTTATGGCTGGGAAGCACCATAATCCCATGTTCACACAGTACAGTAGTTTTATGCGTGGGAACCCTAATCCCATGTTCACATTCTATTTTTCCTTTTCTTTTTTTTCTTCCTTTTCTCCCTCTGTTATGTTCATCGTATAACCAGTTTAGACGTTCCTCTGTCTGCGTGTTGCGCATAGGAACCCGAGTACCAGGCCTGGTTCCTGGTTGAGATCTACCAGGTGGGTTTGGCGCTGCCATCAATGAAAGTTCCCGCTTTGCCAACATCACCCTGCTGGAGAGCGATGACCCGCTGGGGTGGTCTACTTTGCGTGGGGTCCAGACTGCCTGTAGCCCACCTCAAGACCACCCACCTCAGTCTGCAGGTGTAGCAGAGAGGCCAGCATGCCTCCAACATCACCGTACTCTACCGCATGCTGGTGAGAACCACACACACACAACACACACACACACACACACACACACACACACACACACACACACACACACAACACACATACCTGGTACAAACACTC
>NC_036855.1:5271855-5290684 GCF_002910315.2 Salvelinus sp. IW2-2015
CAAAAGGCCCACACAATCCCTTTTGATTCTCCACGTATCTTTGCTGTGTGGTGTCAAGAGCTCTGAGCTGTGTTTAAGTGGACTTATGCGAGAGGTATGGCATGGTGAGTGTGCATCGGGTCAGTTTAAGGGTCACAGGGAGCTCATGGAGGAAGGTTACTGGCGCTAATCACACCCTCCTCCTCTTCTCCTCGTCCTCTCGCCTGGTCAGCAAGTAGCCTAGTTGTAGAGCGTTGGGCCAGTATCATGGAAAATTACCCAAGATTGACAATTACTACCCTGGAAACAACACATTTCACATGCCATTCCGGTGATGTGACAATAAAACATATATGTTTAATTTTTGGATGGTCTGACCAGCAGTTCACCCCAGCCCCACATCTGTCTGCTTGTGCTGTGTCGTGAGAGGCTATTTTAGGGTGCAAACCTCCTCTCCTATTGAGTGACTGTCTTTCTGCTGTGCTTCCTCCCCTTCCTACTTCCCTGCTGTTATGACACAGTCCTCAGACCTGGAGCAGGAGAGACCATGAGTCCCAGGATTGTTGAGAGCTGCAGGACTGTCCACCATATGTGACATGCGGGCTCAATTCTATAACATATTTTATAAACACTTGCTTGTTACTGTCATGTAATCGTTATGGAAACCCATAATCCCATGTTCGAAACAGTTTAAACTGTAATTTTATGGCTGGGAAACCCATAAAGCCCATGTTAAAACAGTACAGTAGTTTATGGGCTGGAAGCACCTAACCCATGTCAACAGTGTACAGTAGTTTTATGGGCTGGGGAAGCCTCATAATACCCATGTTCAACAGTACAGTAGTTTTATGGCTGGGGAAGCACCTAATCCCATGTCAACGTACAGTAAGTGTTATGGCTTTGGGGAAGCACCTAATCCCATGTTCAACGTACAGTAGTTTTATGGCTGGGGAAGCACCTAATCCCATGTTCAACAGGACAGTAGTGTTTTATGGCTGGAAAGCACCTAATCCCATGTTCAACAAGTACAGTAGGTTTGTAATGTGCTGGGGGAAGCACCTAATCCCAGTTCAACAGACAGTAGTTTTTATGGCTGGGGAACCCATTAATCCCATGTTCAACAGTACAGTAGTTTTTATGGCTGGGAAACCTATAATCCATGTTCAAAGCTACAGTAGTTTTATGGCTGGGGAAGCCATAATCCATGTTAACAACATACAGTAGTTTTATGGCTGGGAAGCACCTAATCCCATGTTCAACAGTACAGTATTGTTATGGCTGGGGAAGCCCATAATCCCATGTTCAACAGTACAGTAGTTTTATGGCTGGGGGAAAGCCCATAATCCCATGTTCAACAGTACAGTAGTTTTATGGCTGGGAAAGCCCTAATCCCATGTTCAACAGTACAGTAGTTTATGCTGGGGAAGCACCTAATCCCATGTTCAAAACATACAGTAGTTTTATGGCTGGGGAAGCCCATAAAATCCCATGTTCAACAGTACAGTAGTTTTATGGCTGGGGAACACCTAATCCCATGTTCAACAGTACAGTAGTTTTATGGCGTGGGGAAGCACTAATCCCATGTTCAACAGTACAGTAGAGTTATGGCTGGGGAAACCATAATCCCATGTTCAACAGTACAGTAGTTTTATGGCTGGGGGAAAGCCCTAATCCCATGTTCAACAGACAGTAGTTTTATGGCTGGGGAAGCACCTAATCCCATGTTCAAACAGTACAGTAGATTCATGCTGGGGAAGCCCATAATCCCATGTTCAACAGTACAGGAGTTTTATGGCTGGGGAAACCCTAATCCCATGTTCAACAGTACAGTAGTTTTATGGCTGGGGAAGCAACCTAATCCATGTTCAACATACAGTAGTTTATGGCTGGGAACCCAAATCCCATGTTCAACAGTACAGTAGTTTATGGCTGGGGAAACCCTAATCCCATGTTCAACAGTACAGTAGTTTATGGTGGAAACCCTAATCCATGTTCAACAGATACATAGTTTATGCTGGGAAGCACCTAATCCCATGTTCAACAGTACATAGTTTTATGCTGGGAACCCATATCCCATGTTCAACATACAGTAGTTTATGGCGGGAAGCCCATAATCCCATGTTCAACAGACAGTAGTTTTGCTGGGAAGCCCATAATCCCATGTTCAACAGTACATAGTTTATGCTTGGGGAAACCCATAATCCCATGTTCACATTCTATTTTTTCTTTTCTTTTTTTTTCCTTTTCTCCTCTGTTTATGATTTCATCTGTAACCAGTTAGACGTGCATTTCCTCTGTCTGCGTGTTGCCATAGAACCCGAGTACCCAGGCCTGGTTCCTTGTTGAGATCTACCAGTGGGTGTTGGCGCTGCCATCAATGAAAGGTTCCCGCTTTGCCAACATCACCCTGCTGGAGAGCGATGACCCGCTGGGGTGTCTACTTGTGGCGTGGGTCCAGACTGCCTGTAGCCCACCTCAAGACCACCCACCGTCGAGTCTGGCAGGTGTAGCAGAGAGCTCGAGCAGGGGCCGTCCAACGATCACCGTACTCTACCGCATGGCTGGTGGCACGACACAAGCACACACACACACCACACACACACACACACACACACACACACACACACACACACACACACACACCACACACACCTGACCACACACACACAACATACACTGTACACCACACTTGTTACATACAGTGTTCAGTGGAATAGCCACACAAATATTGTCATACATTTCCACACCATACATTGTCTCCCTTTGTTAAACCACTCACATCCTCTTGGTTGAAATTACAAAGTCCCATCTTATTCAGGTTGTTGTATGTCTAACTCACTAGAATCAGATTTCCATTCCTCTCCCTAACCTAATATATACTGAACCGGATTGTTTCACTTCAATGTCTAACAGTGTGTTGGTCATGGACACTACGTCAAACTCTACTGCAACGGCCAGCAAAGAGACACAACACCCAAAAGCAAGAAGCCACAGCCAGTCCCAGTCCCACCTCAGCTCAGTCCCGCCTCAGTCCCAGCCCCAGCCTCAGTCCAGCCCCAGCCTCATCCAGTCCAGGCCCAGCTCAGTTCCAGCCCAGCCCCAGCCTCAGTTCCAGCCCCACCCAGCCCCGTCCTCAGTTCCAGTCCCAGTCCCAGTCTCAGTCCTCTCCCCAGCCTCAGTTCCAGCCCAGCCACGTTCCAGCATCCCAGACCCAGCCTCCAGTCCAGCCCACCTCACCCCAAGCCCCAGCCTCAGTGCCAGCCTATCAGTCCCAGCCCCAGCCTCAGTCCCAGCCCCAGTCCACAAGTCCACCAAGTCTCAGTCTCAGTCCTCTCACCAGCCTCAGTCCCAGCCCCAGCTCATCCCAGATGCCTCAGTCATCCAAGCAGCCTCAAGTTCCCAGCCCCAGCCTCATGTCCAGCCCCAGCCCCAGCCCCAGTCCAGCTCAGCTCTCTGAGTCCAGTCCAGCCGCCCAGCCCCAGCCCAGTCCAGTCCCAAGCCCTCAGCTGCAGTCCCAGTCCAATCTGCCCCAGCCCCAATCCTCAGTTCCACCCCAGTCCCCAATTCCTGTACATATGACCCAGTTATCTCCAACTCATCCACATCCCTGTTACATATGACCAGTTATCTCCAGTCTCCACATCCTGTTACATACGACCAGGTGTATCTCGAAGTCTCCACATCCTGTTACATATGACCAGGTTAACTCCAAGTCTCCACATGCCTGTTACATATGGGACCATAGTTAACTCCAGTCTCCACATCATGTTTAACATACTGGCACACAGTTAACGTCCAGTTCAGCCACATCATGTTTACATCATGACCAGGTTAACTACCAGTTCTACCACATTCATTTACATACTGACACACAGCCGTTAACTCCAGGCTCCGCACCATCATTTACATCTATGCAACCAGGTTACTACTCCAGTCTCCACGATCATGTTATACAGTATGCACCAGAGGTAACTCCAGTCTCCACATCTATCGTTAACATATGACCAGGTTTATCTCCAGTCTACTCAACATATCACTGGTTCACATCGATGATCTCAGGTTAATCTCCAGTCTCCACATCATGTTACATATGACCAGGTTATCTCCAGTCTCCACATATGTTACATATGACCAGTTATCTCCAGTCTCCATCATGTCGTACATATCGACCAGGTTATCTTCCAGTCTCCACACATCATGTTACATATGACCAGGTTAACTCCAGTCTCCACATCCTGTTACTATGACCAGGTTATCTCCGTCTCCACATCCTGTTAACATATGACCAGGTTATTTCCAGTCATCGTTCACACAGTACTTGATGTTCTGAGAATTACATATTCCAATGGCTCAAAGGATTGCAGAGTCCCTCCACATTCATTTGTCCGTGTTTCCCTTCTGTTTCCATGGCTCTCCAACCAATCTCTCCTCTCTTATCTTTTGAAAATGCAACATTCAAACGCTGTAATAACCAGCGGAGCAGTCTGCTTTCCTACCTAGCTCCTTCATAACACCCAGTTTGAATAGCTAATCTCATTGCTATTCTATAAATCTTGCAATGAGGGCTTGAGAGAATTTAGCATTTTTAAAGCTATTTCCTCCATTATTCTACACATTTTGCCATGAAGGTGAGTATAAAATGTGTGCCAGTTGTTGTTTCAAAACCAGAGCAACAAAAACATGTTGTCGTATGCCTGTTGGGGAAGGGGGAGGACCGGGTGCAGTGGTATTTGCAGGGCTTGCGGGGGTGGTTGCGTACGTCAGTGCGAATACGCAACACCTATCTCCCATCATTCATCCATCATCTCTCTTTCTCTCTCTGTTTCTTCTCCAACTCCCTCCATCTATTCTTGCCTACGTGACCTTGCACACTCCTGTTTCGTGTAATCCAATAGGAAGTCCCTCGGGCTGAGGCAGTAGCCCCACCCTGATCTGGCCTGCGTGGCCGGGATGGACTTTCTGAAAAAGAGGGCCAGACTGACCTTGACCTGGGCCCAAAGGAGCATAGGCTGAACATCACCCTCACCCCGCCAGGCCTCCTCCAACCCCCCCGCCGAAGCGCTTTCACGTGGGAGTGTATGGGGCCATGGAGGGCCAGGGTGCACCTGAAGTAGCGGCCTGCGCCAACGTGACCCTGGTGTCGGCACAGAGGCCCAGGCTGTGTGTGGGCGCCTGTGACCAAGCTCCAGCAGCTCTGGACACTACCATACTTGGACAGGGTGCTCCAGGATCTGCTCAGCAGTTGCACGGAACAGCTCCACCCAGACAACTGCCGCCCTGCTGATCGCACTGGGAAGGTGAGAGGGAAGGACGAGCGAGGGCCGGCGGGTGAAGGAGGAGCTAGTATTTTGCCAAGAATGTTTCGTTTGCCTATTAAAAGTTCTGTTTTGTTTTTATCAGTTTTTTGTGTCGTATGTGTGTTGTCATAGTGTGTGTTTGCAATAGTGTGTGTGTTGCCATATGTGGTGTGCCTGTGTGGTGAGTTTTGTCCCAGTAGCAAACGATGACCGATACTACAAGATAGTTTTAAAAAGGTCTTCTGTGGTTACTTAGTGTACTGCTAAAGCAGCCTCAATCCATCAGCCCTTACCAAGATCTGTCTCTGTAAAATAGACAGGTTAGCTGACAATGTCACGCAACGATGCACACGCACTCAGTGGGGCAGAGTCTGTGATTCGGATAGGCCAGATGCTAACCAACAATGACAAGACAACTGCCACGGTAGGTGACTCGTTTCAGCTAGTTTTAATCGTAGTCTTGGCACCGTGTCTAGTTTGAGTGTTTGACTGATGTCAATGTCAATGCTAATATGGCAAAATATTTGCTAGCTACTACCAACATCTCTAACAATGTATTTAAGAATCAACAAGTGCTCAGTGTGCAAAATGTATTTAGTTTTTCAAATAAAGCATTGGGAATTAAATATAGTTCACATGTCAACAAGCTAAGCCAGAAACGTTCTGTTTAGCCCCCATAGTTGCCGCACGGGGTCGGTTTTGTTGCTAAAACAACCAACCCGCTATACAATGATGGAAGAGACAGATGGGCTAAAAAGGACACAGGTGAATAAAATCTGTCACCACCACACTTAGAATGAACCAAAATGATCCTGAGAGAGAGAAGTGGAGTTTCAAAGAGACACACTCTTAAGAGCTTCCACACACACTTCACTGAGAGGGCAAACCTATGCCTGTCTGTGTTATGCATTGTACTGGCTGTGTTTCATAACCCACCAGGGACAGAGCCACAGTATTAGGACAGCCAGGGACAGAGCCACAGTATTAGGACATCCAGGGAGAGAGCTGCAGTAATAGGACATGCGGCGTGTGAGGTGAAGTCGTAGATCTCGGAGGGAGACGTACACAGTATTAGGACATCCAGGGAGAGAGCTGCAGTATTAGGACATCCAGGGACAGAGCCGCAGTATTAGGACATCCAGGGACAGAGCCACAGTATGAGGACATCCAGGGAGAAGGCCACAGTATTAGGACATCCAGGGACAGAGCTGCAGTATTAGGACATCCAGGGACAGAGCTGCAGTATTAGAACATCCAGGGAGAAGGCCACAGTATTAGGACATCCAGGGAGAGAGCTGCAGTATTAGGACATCCTGCTTGTTCCTTCAAATCAGTGTTCCAAACAGAGAGGATTTTCTGACAGTTTTAAAGTACTGTGACATGTGTCTATTCTGGTACCACCCTGACCTATATTTTATTTTATTTAACCAGGCAAGTCAGTTAAGAACAAATTCTTATTTTACAATGACAGCCTACCCTGGCCAAACCATGCTCTAACCCAGGGAGAGATACTAGAGATATAACCTCTAGTATTACCTGGGACTCACCTGGTCCTGTCGGACCTCCATGCTGAAGACACAGAGGACCTGTCCTCTCCTGCAAAGCACTTTGCCTGAGGTCTGCCACAGCTCCCGTGTCAGGTTCACTCCGTTGTTGACCAGGGATGGCCCCGCCCTGCTAAACGTGGCCCGCCACTTCACCTCAACGTCCTCAAAGGCCCTGCGTGGGAGAAGCAGACCGGTCACACATCAAACACACACGCAGCGCCCCGAGTGGCTGGGAGTGATCATTGCAGCTTTCAGATSCTTATATCATCACCACTAATGTTGCTGTTACTAATGTGACGGTTACTGTTGCTTCTCTTTGGTTTGCTGACAGTCATATGGGAACAAGGTCGATATGGAGGAAATGACCTACCTGTTCTGTTGTCTCTGCAAGTAAAGTAGGGCTGTTCTGTTTACTTCTGAGTCCTCGTCCAGAACCTGACCCAGCAGAGAACTCACACTGAAACCCACTATCCCGTTATGGAAATCACTCCCTGAGAGAAAGTGGAGGGAGGGAGTGAGAAGAGAGAGAGAGAGAGAGAGAGAGAGAGAGAGAGAGAGAGAGAGAGAGAGAGAGAGAGAGAGAGAGAGAGAGAGAGATAACTTTTTCCATATGTATGCTATTCACTGTATGTACACAGAGCATTCAACAAACCAGCGCATCAAGCATCCCAATCCTGTTGTAACTGCGCCTTTGATTATATCATCAGTTATCTTTAACTGAACAGTGGAATAGATTTCACATCACTGGATCTGCAATCAGATGCCCAGTGACCGAATTTAGGGATTGTATTGGAAAACAATGACCTAGACAGAGAACACATTGTTCTAGAGAAACTAGAGCATGACATTACCTTGAATTGGCTGACCAATGGGTAGACTGAGGAGCATATGACATGGGAGCCCGAGGCAAATATGAGCGTTTCAGTATTTACCTAGGATGATGATTTTGGCAAAGGAGCTGAAGCCCTGCTGGTTGGGCCCATCTGCGATCTGCGCACCTCCCTCTGGGTCGCTGAGGTAGATGAAGAACACTTCCTGTCCCTCGGGCTCAGAGTCGTCCAGGATGATGAGGCTGACCTCGGCCTCACTCTGCCCCTCCTGCAGTGACACCAGGGTGGACTCCAACTTGAAGTCTTGCCCCACCAGGGCCAGGGTCTTGTTGTGTTCAGGAGCAAAGGGAAGAGATGGACCCCCAACACTCCCACCTCCATAAGCCTGCACCTTGACCCTCACTGACCCAGCCAGACTGCTAGACCTATGGACCCTGAGGAGCACTCTCTTCTCCTGCTGGCTCCCTTCCTCCCTGTCCTCTGTTGTCTCAACCAGTCCCGGCCCGATGCTCAGCACCCCCACCGTGACGTCGCTGGCCAGGATGGTAACGGTGGCCACACTGTRTTGTGGGATGAGATGGGGCCGGGGGTCACCCGATTGGGGGTCACCACCCCCACTCAGTACCTGGACGTCTGTCAGGTTGACAAAGAAGGTTTCGTCTGGCTCCAAGAGTGCGTCGTCCAGAACGGACAACCGGAGCAAGGCGGASGTCTGGCGAGGTGAGTCAAAGAACAGCTCTCCGTCCCGCACTCCAGCGAAGTCCTGTCCGGCCAGGGCACTGCCCGACACYGTCTGGTAAGACAGGCGGGTACGGTTGCTACGAAAACCATAGAGCCGCTGRACGTAGAGGGTGATGGTCTGCACGTCCTCCTCGATGACCAGCTGGCGGGAGTCCGGAGCGAACTGGTACAGCCCCAGAGGCTCAACCTCTGCCACCGTGAACCCTGACCTGGAGAGGGAAACAGAGAGTAGCATCACACCAGGGCTGTTGAACTTTTGTAACATTACTGTTACATACAGAATGCCATCTTCAGTCAGAGGGCTGTCTTGTTCCCGGCCCTATGTCTACAGTACATAGAAGCGCTATAAGCTTGGCAAGTGAGTCTGGTTACTGTACCGGAGTCTAGCTACCCCAGGAGCAGGGGAGCTGGAGCCGGCTGCAGTGAGGTGGAGGGCGAAGGCCGCTGGCTCAGACACATTAGAGAGCGCCTGGAGGGACACAGCCTTGCTCCTCTCTCCATGGGCCATTGTCACCGAGCCTGAGGAGAAGGACAAACACCCTCAGACAAACACCCTCAGACCACACAGCTCACATCAATTCCTCCTATCTGCGTGCTCATTTTCTAGGGTGTTTGTTGGTGGTGGTGTTTGGAAATGGAGATAATTAAACGAGACTGGAGGAGGTATAGGTAGATTATCTGGGGGGTTAACTGAGACCTTCTCAGCCTGTTCACATGCCCTCCTTCGGTTAGAGAGAGAGAGTAAATTAACCAATAGGGAGAGACCTGGACATTTTAGATCCACACCAAACCTCTTCTAAAGCTCACAGTGGTCAGTTTCCCTCTGAGGTCACAGTGGTCAGTTTCCCTCTGAGGTCCTTACCTGAGCTGGGGGTGATGACTCCAGGCCTGAATCCTAACGGAGCCTGTCCGGGGGGGTACCCTGCGCTCCACTCCACCCTCACCTCCCCAAATAACCCCGTCCTGTACACCAGCGCCTCACACACACCCGTCTCCACACTGGAGACCTGCAACGCCAACGAGACAAAGCCCACCTACACACACACACACACACACACACCACACAGAGGAGGAGGAACAGGGAAGGATGTGATACAACTGTTCCATTAAAGCCCAGTACAGATCTAACAACCTGCGAGACAAAGCGACATACTATTAGAATGTTGTGTTGAAGAACGGCTGACTAAAGACGGTGCATTCGGATCAAAAGGACAAGATGAGTGTTGGAGACCATTTCCATGGTAACGGTGCCTCTGTAGAATGAGGTGATGCCATTATGAGTGTCCACAGCCCTGTGTAGCGCTGTAATGCTTTTATAATACTGTCTGTTAGCAGAAGTGGTGGTAGTGGTAGCTAGCTAGGTCAAAATGCTAAGTCTATTTCGTGGTCAGCACCAAGCTGGTCAACTGACTTTGATTTGAAAGGCTCATGTAACATGCACTTCTTCTAAGGTCATGACTGAGAGAGGTTGTGTGTTCACAGGGAGGTGCTACCAACCACAGAGCAGTAATTCAGTTACATACAGAGCATCCTCCCATCCGTCTTTCCAATGTAGTGGGAGTGGAGATGGGTTTCAAAATGGGTGTAACTACGCCTCCTAGTGGCTAACAGAGGAGCCACACATGTAGTACTTACTACATCCATGTAGTACTTACATCTGATCCCAGATCTGGGATCAGCTTCCCATACCCTAATCCTAGCCATAACCATTAGTGGGTAAAATGCAAAACTGAACCAAGATCAGCATTTAGGTGCAACTTCACCTTACTCCATAAGTTATTGACTGATACCTCAGCACTGGCTGCTTCCTCTGGGACGGTCACTATGGCGACCCTGGCCTCCAGTAGGAGGCGAGGTGGGGAGCTGAAGAGAGGTCCCAGGAGGCTCACGTCTGTAAGCTCCAAAGTAAAGTTCACACCCACTGAGAGAAACACCTAAAAGAGAGAAAGACATTCAGCCTGGTAACCAGGACTACAGAGGCAGGGTCAGTGACACAGCACTAGAAGACAGAGAGAGACATCAGTCTGGTAACCAGGACTACAGAGGCAGGGTCAGTGACACAGCATGAAGACAGAGAGAGAGAGACATTCAGCCTGGTAACCAGTACTACAGAGGCAGGGTCAGTGACACTAGCATAGAAGACAGGAGAGAGAGACATTCAGCCTGGTAACGCAGGACTACAGAGGCAGGCAGTGACACAGCACTAGAAGACAGAGAGAGAGACATTCAGTCCTGGTAACCAGGACTATACAGAGGCAGGGTCAGTGAACACAGGCATTTAGAAGACAGAGAGAGAGAGACATTCAGCCATGGTAACCAGACGACGAGGCAGGGTCAGTGACACAGATTAGAAAGACAATGAGAGAGAGAGACATTCAGCCTGGTACAGGACTACAGAGGCAGGGTAGTGACACAGCATTAGAAGACAGAGAGAGAGAGAGACATTCAGCCTGGTAACCAGGACTACAGAGGCAGGGTCAGTGGACACAGGCATTAGAAGACAGAGAGAGAGAGACATTCACCTGGTAACCAGGACTAACAGAGGCAGGGTCAGTGACACTAGCACTTAGAAGAAGAGAAGACATTCCAGCCGGTAACCAGGACTACAGAGGCAGGGTCAGTGACACAGCCTAAAGACAAGAGAGAGAGACATTCAGCCTGGTAACCAGGACTACAGAGGCAGGGTCAGTGACACAGCAGCTAGAAGACAGAGAGAGACATTTCAGCCTGGTAACCAGGACTTACAGAGGCAGGGTCAGTGACACAGCAACTAGAAGACAGAGAGAGAGACATTCAGCCTGGTAACCAGGACTACAGAGGCAGGGTCAGTGACACAGCACTAGAAGAACAGGAAGAGACATTCAGCCTGGTAACCAGGACTACAGAGGCAGGGTCAGTGACACAGCACTAGAAGCAGAGAGAAGACATTCAGCCTGTAACCAGGACTACAGAGGCAGGGTCAGTGACACAGCACTAGAAGAACAGAGAGAGAGAGACATTCAGCTGGTAACCAGGACTACAGAGGCAGGGTCAGTGACACAGCACTAGAAGACACGAGAGAGACATTCAGCCTGGTAACCAGGACTACAGAGGCAGGGTCAGTGACACAGCACTAGAAGACAAGAGAGAGACATTCAGCCTGGTACCAGGACTACAGAGCAGGTCAGTGACACAGCACTAGAAGACACAGAGAGAGACATTCAGCCGGTAACCAGGACTACAGAGGCAGGGTCAGTGACACAGCACTAGAAGAACACAGAGAACCTTCAGCCTGGTAACCAGGACTACAGAGGCAGGGTCAGTGACGTACTGGAGACAATTTTGGTTTGATAAAATGGCCTTATTAGGGAGGTTATGGAAAGTTATGAAAAACTATACAGAATCAATGTTATCTTCATAAATTGCCAGAAAATGTATGAGTATATTCATAGCACGAGTGCATGATCCCCCATTGATGCATCAAAATCATATAAAACCATTGGCAACCCTGGTCTTGAGTATGTCTTTGAGTCCTCTCTTACCTGAGTACTGATTGGCACAGAGTCAGAGGCTGAATACTCTCCATGCTTGATCAGGACTCTCCCCACAGCCGCCCCACCTAGCAGCTCCTGTCCATTCAGCCCAGGCCCAGTACTGATCCGGTAGCCCACACTGGCGTTGCCGAAGGCCCCAGCCTGGCGCGTCACGTTCAGGGCCAGGAGTCTGACCAACCCGGCCCCCCTCCCCACCACAACCACCGCCTGCCGCTCCGCCGCCAGGCCGAACACGCCGTGCGGCTCGTCGTTAGCACGCACCCTGAAGAGGGTGGTACTGCGGTTGGTGTCCAGGGTGGCGCCACCCTCCACGGAGCTCAGCCGGAGCATGTAGAGCTCCTCCAGCTCGGGCACGGCGTCGGGTAGAAGAGTGAGGACCACCTCTGCCCCTCTCTGACCATCCAGGATAACCACGGAGCCGCTGAGGGCCGAGAAGTCCCCCGCTGTGTCAGAGTCACTCAGGATCTGCCAGTGCACCTGAGAGACACACATACATCTATAACATACCTGCAAATTGGCTGTATATTATCGGACAGACAGTGTAATGAACTCGGTTCATACAGTCTCCCAGCACACCTGAGTGAAAGGGACACACTCAAAGCCGGAGCATTGCCTATAAAGCCATATTCTGTCTGTAACAGTATGATGTCACCCTCGAGGTGGTCGTACCGTGACGTTGCCCATAACACCTTGTCTGCGCGTGATGAGCAGGGAGATGTTGAGCGGCCCCTCGCCGGCTGTGGGCTCACTGTACACACGCTCTCTAAGGTCCTCCTCTGTCAACTCAACTATGCCATTAGGGTCTCCAAACTTCTCAATCTGAGGCACACACACACACACACACACACCAAACCAAGAGAAAACCACATGTTGTCGCCACGATTCAGAGACTCGTATTATCAATAAGAGCCTGTGAAGTCATTTCAATATAATGGTTTTAATACAACTGGGGTTCGTATTAATATTGAGATGTTACTCATTGGGACCGTGATGTACCTTGAGTGTGACAGAGCCAGCTCGGGGGTCAATGTCCATGTCACCTGAGAGGAGTTGAAGCACGACCACAAAGGTCTCCGCCACCTCCACCTCCCCATGGGGTAGAATCCTCAGATCAATGGTGCGCAATCCCCCCTCCCCGTCTCTGAAATGGAATGATCCGTTCACAGGATCTCCAACGTCTGTGTTTACGGGTGGTAASACCTCTTTGGTGTTGGGACCCAGAATGCTCCATGTTATCTGAGGAAAAGAGATCAATGATTCAGATTGGCTGGTATGCATCACTCTCGTGCTTGCAAAGAAGACTAGATTAATATTACTGCCAAATATATTCGGACCAATCGTTCCCTTATGAAAAATACAGGATCAAGACATTATCCGTCGCATAGGCTAACAGGTATTGCAGAGTCATTAAGTTTAGCATGAGTGATGGACATCTGGCAGAGAAATGACGACAGTGAACAAGCTCTTGTACTACGGGGTCAGAGAGACAGAACATGGCAGTTAGATCCTAGTGGCCGATTCCCCGAACACAAATTCACCCTCCCTCTGGACTAAAAAAACACTTTCACTGGAGATTCTCTATCGAGCGTTCTTTTTAGTCTGTGTCCGGGAAACCATCCCGGAGGTGGCTGAGGCTACAGGCCTAACAAGAGGGAGAAACAGAGTGAGGGGGAGTGTCCCAGTAGGCTTACCGTAGCGTTGCCTACAAACCCCCCCGCCCTCTCCAGGAGCAGGCTGAACTTCAGGATACTGTTGGGGTTCACCAGGGTGATCACGCTCGCGTTCAGGAAACGGACCACGCCATTGGGCGAGTCGCTCTTGGCGATGGTAACCCTGGCAATCAGATGAGTACCCAGTATGGCTCCGCCCGTGGCACCCGACAGCTGGATCTCAAACGTCTCGGCGTCCTCTCTGGGAGAAGAGTTATGACAGCGCCATTACTGGTCTTTCATGTTCACATCCATAATTAAATAATTAAACATTGTTTTGTGGCTGGGAAAGGAAACATTTTAAAGGTGATCTATGGAGAGACAGAGAGAGACAGAGACAGACAGAGACAGACAAACAGAGGGAGACAGAGAGGGAGACAGAGAGGGAGACAGACTTACCTGTCCTGGTCGTCTATAATGGACACGTTGATGTGACTGGTGTTGTGGCCGTGGAGGAAGGTGAGCGAGCCGTTGGCCAGGATGTAGTCCAGGCCGGCCCTGGCAGTCAGACCCCTAGAGATGTACTCTGCTGTGACCAGGCCGTAGTAACCCACCCTCCTCACCACCGGGATGGACGCACTGCCCACATCCTCCTCCACTGGAGAGAGACAAGAGAGAGGAGGATCAAATACACTCAGTGCATCCCAAATGGCACCTATGGGGCTCTGGTCAAAAGTAGTACACTATGTAGGGAATAGGGTGCTATTATGGATGGGGACAAATGTACACTTTAATACTGTATTGTAATACTCCTTATATACTGCATTCATCCAATCACCACTCTCAGAATCCCTCTATTTTAATAATGTCCATTAAATATTAAGAGGATGAAATTACATTTGCTAAAGTGATGCCTGATAGTAATAGCTATGTTGAATAGTGTCAACATGTGTGTGTGTGTGTGTGTGTGTGTGTGTGTGTGTGTGTGTGTGTGTGTGTGTGTGTGTGTGTGTGTGTGTATTAGAGGCTGACCTGTGATGTTGACATAGTCAGGGAGGAACTCCAGAATGCCCTCTGAGTTGTCACTCTTCTGGATGACGATCATGACGGAGGAAACTTTGCCGATGGCTGGAGGCTGGTCTCGTTGCAGACCGTGCTCCCTCACACTGAAGTCCACATTACTGACCACAGGAGGGAGACAGAGGTCAGAGACATCACCACTCCGTCTCACACCCAGTGATGTAAAGGTTAAAAAAAATAGATGGATAACACTGATCTCCGTTTGTGGTGAAAGGTGGGTTGAACGTTCAAACTAAATAAAAGAGGTAGGTAAACAGCATTAAMCTGCGTTTACCCTCCACTATACCACAGCTCACACCACAGAGACCCACACCTTCCACCTCACTTACAGTGAAATCCACATTTCTGACTATGGCATTTTGATCACTAACGAGGTTTGGGATCCTCCTCCCACACCTAGACCCCACACCAGCAGCTCAGGGTAGAAGTTGTCCTTAGCAACAGATCTAGGATCAGCTTTCCCTCTCCAACCCCCCTAACCTTAACTGGAGGACAGGAATCACAGAAATGACTCTAGATCACTGTCCAGGGTCCACCTACCTGTCATTGAGGAGCTCCACTGTGGTGATGTTGAGGTAGAAGCTCATAGGTCGCCTCTGGAGGTCGTCGTGTCATGGATTACTTCAGCGTGAGCCCACGCTGCTGTTCCTGGGCCAAACGAAGCCTACCGAGCAGCGCGGTAAGTCCACTCCACTGACCGCTACACTGCCTGCTGTCTGGTAGGTACCCAAAACACTCCCAAACCTGCCCATGGAGCGCACCACTGTCAAATTGACCTGGGGGAGAAGAGAAGGGGTTCACCACACCACTCCCAAAGCCTGCCCATGGAGCGCACCACTGTCACATTGACCTGGGGAAAGAGAAGGGTTCACCCACCACACTCTCAAACCTGCCCATGGAGCGCACCACTGTCACATTGACTGGGGGAGAAGAGAAGGGGTTCACCCACACACTCTCAAACCTGCTCATGGAGCGCACCACTGTCACATTGACCTGGGGAGGAAGAGAGGGTTCACCCACACACTCCAAACCGCCCATGGAGCGCACCCACTGTCACATTGACCTGGGGGAGAAGAGAAGGGGTTCACCCACACTCCCAAACCGCCCATGGAGCGCACCACTGTCACATTGACCTGGGGGGAGAAAGAAGCGGTGGAGGAGGGAGGGGGAAAAAATAGGCAGTCATATAGAATGGTTGAAATATGATGACTCTTGACTAAAACACAGCTAAATGCTTAATTTCCACTTCTGACTTTCAAACCATTTTTATTGCTCCCTCAGCCCACCATCCCTCTGATAGGACAGGTCACCATCCCAGCTCTGATAGGGCAGGTCAGACCGTTCCCGACCCTCGGATAGGGCAGGTCAGACCATTCCCAGGCTCCGATTAGGGCAGGTCAGACCGTTCCCAGGCCTGATCGGCAGGTCAGACCAGTTCCAGCCTCTGATAGGGCAGGTCAGACCTTCCATGCTCTGATTAGGGGCAGCTCAACGAACCTCCGTTCCAGGCCCTGATAGGGCGAGTCTAGCCAGTTAGACATCCTCTATGTGAGTTTCAACAATTGCGGTGGTTAAGATCATGGCCAAGACTTGCCCAGGCGCCTCACCTTGCCCTCCTCCTCAGGCGCCCTGAACGAGGCCGTTGGACAAAGCGGGAGAACAGGCCCGTGGGGGAGATCATGGACGTTGCCGTGACGACGTGGCGCTCTCTGGCCCGACGCGCTCGATCCCTTGCTCCTGGCCGTGACCTAGAGTCATACAGGTCTAGCTAGTACACGACGACGCCCGCGCCTGCTCATGGCGCCGTGGCTCACACCTCATCGCCTACCCGATACAACGCAGAGGCAACAAGACACCATCCTTCCCGAGCCTGTCGACCGCACAAGTATTCCACCCCTGGAGGGACATGTTGAAATGGCATGGCCAATACAATAAGTTACTACTTCACGCTGAAGCTAGTTATAACTTGTTCTGATATTGAGACAGCACCAGTTTTGCATATTTACGTTGAGAACTATTCGAGTTTATCCTGCATTCTTTACACTGTAACGATCTCGTGAGGTATTGATAAAAACAGAACATAGTAGTGATTAGAAAATATCATTCCACAGTCAGAGAGTTGTCAGTTACTTTTAGGCGTATGGGTGCGGCAGGACTGTCGTGTCCCTCAGTGGTTACGCCAGACAGCTCCTCAAACTCAGAGGACACAGGCAGAGAGTGATGTTCCAGTACACCGGATCTTCCAAAGATGCCAGGGCACGCGTACAAGCTGACAACACCACAACACACACACACAACACACACACACAACACAACACACCACACGACACACACACACACACACACACACACACACACACACACACACACATACACACATAATGGTATCATTGCAACATGCATTTGGTTGACATCTTATTAACCAAAAGAAGACTTTCTCAACGACACAACAGAAATATTCTGACCAATGAACATATGTGAGGCTTTCCCATTAGCCAGTGATATGTGTGTGTGTAACTGTCTGTGTGTGTACCTGACCAGAGCAGTCCCATTATAGTCTCCCTGAGGTTCTCCGATGAGGACGTTCCTGGAAGCCTCAGCGATCCCCACTATTCCCAGGGCTGCACGGTCTCCCAGGATGGTGACGGTGGCTGACCCTACAGACACACACCAACCCAGGGGACACAGTTCAGTCGAATGCCCTCCTCCGGTGCGCCTTACACACAAGTTTCCTYTAGGCGTAGATCTAGGATCAGCTTCCTCTCCCTCAATCCAAACCGTAACCATTCGAATTTAAAACGCAGAAACTGACCTCAGATCAGCTTCTAGGCGCAACTTTATCCCTCCCCTCTCCATAGACCAGAGACTGTGTGTATGTTTAAACACAGTGAGGCAGCTAAAGACACTGACCATTAACGGGGTCGATTACAGCACCACTCTTGGCAGCCAGGAGCTGGACAGTGAAGCTCTCGTCTCCCTCCAACACAGCGTCAGCCAGAGCCCGGATCACCAGCGTTCTCCTAAACTCTGTCTGAGGTTCACAAAGTCTCCCATCAGTGTCTTCCMTACAAACTGCAGTTTCAACTTCTAAGATAAACTGTACATTTAGCACCAACTATTAGTACATTTGGTATCAATTATTACCAAGTAGTTAACTAGTTAGTTCACATATAGTGTAAAACGCTGTTAACTGACCTGCTATCATCTTCCCTAGCCCCGCCCCCTACTGACCTCATTGAAGACCAGTGTTCCATTGAGAGGTGAAAGGTCGTCCCGGGCAGTGTCCTCCAGGCGCCACATCAGTGTCACCGCCCCYTCGCCTTCTGCACTTCGCACCACCGTCAGCGTTGCCATGGCAGCCGGGTCACTAGTGAATTCTGGCTCGCTGATAGTGAACTAGAAGRAGATTTGTTTACTTAGCATAATAATGGTTTACAATAAAGTTGTATTGGATTGGAAAATACAACTTCTTCCATTCTCTGTAGGGCAATTTGTTGGGTGACAATGAGTTGTGACTCACAGTCTTCTCCTGGAAGCCGAAGCTGCCCAGGGGTGAATCGTTGGGTGGGATGGTGACTGTCACAGAGATCGCCACCCCCAGCCTGGCGCCACCAATCACACGCATTAGAGTCACACTGAAGCGCTCCACAGACTCCACCTCCGTGTCATCCACGATGCTGATGTCTATGATGGCCTGTCCCTGCAAACAGAACCGGAGTTTATTTTACCTGAGGTATACATCTTATCCTTCATAGAAGCTCAACTAGACTTAGTGGATCATAGTTACGTAGGTGACCTAACTTAACTATGTGGTCTAACAGGAGAAACTCTCTAACCATAGTTGTAATCAAACTACCTGTCCATCTTGAAAGGTGATATTCCCAGAAGAGGGAGTGAAGTCATCGAGCCTGGCAGTGATTGGCTGAGCCTCCCAGTACACCACCACTCTCCCAGTCCTGCCAGCCAATCGCACCACTGCTAGACGGAGGACGTTTCTGGGCGGAGCCACCTCATAGGCCAGCAACTCTCCAGACTCTTCCTAAGAATTAGTCACAGAAACAGAGTTGAAGCATTAAAATACCTATTTGTACCATAGGGTTAACATACCCATTTGTACCATAGGGTTAACATACCCATTTGTACCATAGGGTTAACATACCCATTTGTACCATA
>NC_036855.1:5295313-5302237 GCF_002910315.2 Salvelinus sp. IW2-2015
GAGTGGTTTTATCAAGGAGATTAAAGGAATGGAGTTTTCATTCAGGAGATAAAGGAATGGAGTGTTTTCATTCAAGGAGAATAAAGGATGGAGTGTTTCATTCAAGGAGAATAAAGGAGTGGAGTGTTTCATTCAAGGAGAATAAAGGAATGGAGTGGTTCATTCAAGGAGAATAAAGAATGGAGTGTTTTATTCAAGGAATAAAGGATGGAGTGTTCATTCAAGGAGAATAAAGGATGGAGTGTTTCATTCAAGGAGAATAAAGGAGTGGGAGTGTTTCATTCAAGGAGAATAAAGGAATGGAGTGTTCATTCAAGGAGAATAAAGAATGGAGTGTTTATCAAGGAGAATAAAGGAATGGAGTGTTTCATTCAAGGAGAATAAAGGAGTGGAGTGTTTCATTCAAGGAGAATAAAGGATGGAGTGTTTTCATTCAAGGAGAATAAAGGAATGGAGTGTTTTATTCAAGGAGAATAAAAGAATGGAGTGTTTCATTCAAGGAGAATAAAGGAGTGGAGTGTTTCATTCAAGGAGAATAAAGGAGTGGAGTGTTTCATTCAAGGAGAATAAAGGAATGGAGTGTTTCATTCAAGGAGAATAAAGGAATGGAGTGTTTTATTCAAGGAGAATAAAGGAATGGAGTGTTTCATTCAAGGAGAATAAAGGAATGGAGTGTTTATTCAAGGAGAATAAGGAATGGAGTGTTTCACTCAAGGAGAATAAAGGAATGAGTTTCATTCAAGGAGAATAAAGGAGTGGAGTGTTTCATTCAAGGAGAATAAAGAATGGAGTGTTTCATTCAAGGAGAATAAAGGAATGGAGTGTTTCATTCAAGGAGAATAAAGGAATGGAGTGTTTCATTCAAGGAGAATAAAGGAATGGAGTGTTTATTCAAGGAGAATAAAGGAATGGAGTGTTTTCATTCAAGGAGAATAAAGGAGTGGAGTGTTTCATTCAAGAGAAAAAGAGTGGAGTGTTTCATTCAAGGAGAATAAAGGAATGGAGTGTTTTATTCAAGAGGAATAAAGGAATGGAGTGGATCATTCAAGGAGAATAAAGGAGTGGAGTGTTTCATTCAAGGAGAAATAAAGGAGTGGAGTGTTTCATTCAAGGAGAATAAAGGAATGGAGTGTTTTATTCAAGGAGAATAAAGGAATGAGTGTTTCATTCAGGAGAATAAAGGAATGGAGTGTTTCATTCAAGGAGAATAAAGGAATGGAGTGTTTCATTCAAGGAGAATAAAGGAATGAGTGTTTTATTCAAGGAGAATAAAGGAGTGGAGTGTTTCATTCAAGGAGAATAAAGAATGGAGTGTTTCATTCAAGGAGAATAAAGGAATGGAGTGTTTATTCAAGGAGAATAAAGGAATGGAGTGTTTCATTCAAGGAGAATAAAGGAATGGAGTGTTTTATTCAAGGAGAATAAAGGAATGGAGTGTTTCATTCAAGGAGAATAAAGGAATGGAGTGTTTCATTCAAGGAAATAAAGGAATGGAGTTTTTATTCAAGGAGAATAAAGGAATGGAGTGTTTCATTCAAGGAGAATAAAGGAGTGGAGTGTTTCATTCAAGGAGAATAAAGGATGGAGTGTTTCATTCAAGGAGAAGATAAAGGAATGGAGTGTTTTATTCAAGGAGAATAAAGGAATGGAGTGTTTTATTCAAGGAGAATAAAGGAATGGAGTGTTTTATTCAAGGAGAATTGTGTAGCATATGGGCAGAGGTAGTAGTGTAAGTTATTACCTGGGAGACGTTGAACTGCAGTTCCCCCCGTGGGTCATCGTTCTCCTGGATGGTGACCTCAGCCACCTCCATGCCAGGCCTCTTCACACTGGGCTGGGCCGCCCCAGTCAACCCCCCCACTAGTTCCACGCCTGTGATGTTCACCAGGAAACTTTCAGCCAGCTCTGGAGCCTCATCCTGGTTGATACACACACACACACACAGCCCTCAGGTCTGGAGGACCTGACCAACACTGTGGGGTATGGTTGCCTGCTATATTAGGAGGAAAGAAAACCCAACCCACAGACAGGAACTACGGATCTTTCCCATGTTCCACTTCTAAAGAGCCTTTATTCCCCAATCAACCTTAAAGAATGTTGGCAGTTTCAGAGCACATAGAAACCAGGTCCATGTTTTTCAGAACTTCCTCTCAGTCTAAACAAAACACAATAATAGTTACCATTAAAATAGCCACTCAACACTGCAATTTACTAGGAATGGATCTATTCCGATGGGAAATAAGTAGTGGGTTTCCTCCGTGGCAGACCCAACACTGGTGGTTTGAGCCCTAGTATGGACCTACGCTGTAGGCAGAAAGCAGCCAGAATAGGCAGAAAGCAACCAGAACAGGCAGAAAGCAGCCAGAACAGGCAGCCAGAACAGACAGAAAGCAGCCAGAACAGGAAGAAAGCAACCAGAAYAGGCAGAAAGCAGCCAGAACAGGCAGCCAGAAGAGGCAAAAAGCAGCCAGAACGGAGCCAGAACAGACAGAAARCAGCCAGAACAGGAAGAAAGCAGCCAGAACAGGCAGAAAGCCACAGTGTCTGCTGAACCAATCTAGATTTACACTGCTGGGGTGGAAGAGGAGAAGGAGAGGAGGAGGGTCCGGTCCCCAGTCATCCCAAGATGAGTCTTTGGGATGGTTTGTCCATAAAGTAATAATCCATCATTTTCTATTCTATTCTACTATTTTCTATGCGTACCGGTAGTATGGTGATGGTGATGAGGGCAAGGGTGGCGTTCTCCTTCATGATGACGGTGCCCTCCCGGGGTGTGTAGTCCTGTGGRGTGCTGGCCTGGTTGGAGGGGGGCTTGGATAGGGCTGGTCCTGTCTGGTAGTGCACTGCCACCTCCCCAGAAGCCTCCTGCTCCCTCACAATGGTTAGCGTGACATTAGTGGGACTCGCTTGGGTGAAAAGYAGAGACAAACATGTACAAGGAGCATTAGACAACTTACCTAAACCTTATAGCCTGAACAAGGACAGAAACAGATTGGATAATGTGTAGTAATGAATCACACCAATGTCGTAGTGCCTGTCAAATCAAGCTATGATCGCTCATGACAACCAAACACTTCAGTAGCTTTAAAAATGTACATTGTTCAAATAGGGTTTATTTTTAACTATACACATTAGAAATTATTTTTCCACTGTATAAATAAATGCATAACAATACAAACAGCTGGCTTCTTACTCTGAGGCTCCTGTGTGAGGAGGTACTGGGAGTCCAGGTGCCAGCCTATCAACCCGTAGGGTGAGCCGTTGGGCAAGATGGTGAGGAGGGCCTGTGCTCTCTGGGGGTCAATCAGCGCCCCCCTGGAGAGCTGGTCTAGGCCCACTGTGGTGACATCCAGCAGGGTGATGGTGACCCTCTCCTTCAGCTCAGGGATGCTATCTGCTAGCACGGTCAGATAGATGGTAGCCACCACCTGGCCCTGGGAAAAYGTCACCTGAGAAACACGGTAGAGGACAACAGGGTGGATGTCTGTTCCTCTGTAGCTCAGCCAATCCAGGAAGTTAATTCGCAACCAATGAACTAAACTAGAAATGGCACATCAGTGAGTTGTTTGGTATCTCTTCTATTTCTCTATATCTAACACATGGAAGTTAGCCATGAGAGAGAGAGAGATGGGAAAAGAGACTCACCACTCCTGACGTGGGRAAGATGTCTTCCAGACTGCCGTTGGCTGCCCAGTGGATGGTCAGTCTCCTGAAGGTCCCTCTCCTCCTCTCAACACTCAGAGAGATAGGGTTGCCCTTCGTCAACTCCTCCACTTCCAYAGATAGAGAGCCCTGGAGAGACAGCATCAATGTCAGTGTGCACTGTAATATCATAAAGATGTTTACCATTCAACTGTATTGGAAAATAAAATATGAGCATAGAGCGTTAGCACTATAAATGTTATGTATGTATAGACATAGAAATGCAAGCAACAGAAACCTATTTGGAAATTGACAATGAATCAGAGTTAAACAACAGAGAGTACCTGTGTGAAGCCTATGACTCCATGGGCGTCATCATTGGTTGGAATAAGCACGGTCACCTGACCACCAAAGCCAATCTCAGCCCCTCCCTTGGGATTCTTCAGGACCACCCGGAACTGTTCGTCCTCCTCTGGGACATCGTCGTCGACGACGTTCACCGCAATCTCCAACTCCCGGTCACCAGGCACAAAACGCAACTCGCCATAGCTGAAAGTGAAATGCATTATGGTCAGAGAAGACAGCCACTGAAGAATGAACGAAGAACAACAGACACAAGTGACGACGTAAGTGACAATTTCCTCAAAGTTTGATCAAACATATGACCAATGCCTCTGGTCTCAATGTAATGAGTTGCCATGGGAACAGTGGGGCACATCTGTACCTGGGTATGAAGTCAGAACGGTTGGAGACAGAGGTGAGCTCATACATAGTGGTGCCTGAGGGCTCGGTGGCTGCTAGGAGGCTCTTAGTGGTGTTGATGTAGGGGAAAGGGAGAGAGAGGAATTTGGAGGCTGGAGGAGACGTGAGCACCAGGGCAAACAGCATGATGTCAGACCTCCAGGTGTACAGCGCTGAGCCGTTGCTCCCGGCCAGCAGGAGATGGGCTACGAGACACACAGAGAGAGAGAGAGAGAGAGAGATACGAGAGAGAGAGAGATACAGAGAGAGAGAGAGATATACACAGAGAGAGAGAGAGATATACACAGAGAGAGAGAGAGAGAGAGAGAGAGAGAGAGAGAGAGAGAGAAGAGAGAGAGAGAAAGATACAGAGAGAGAGAGAGAGACACAGAGAGAGAGAGACAGAGAGAGAGATTATCAAAATCCAGAAAAAACCCAGAAAAGAGTCGTTCATTCTAACACCACCTAAAAGAGCAATTCCCAAACCTTCCATAACAAAGCCATCACCTACAGAGAGATGGAACTGGAGAAGAGTCCCCTAAACAAGCTGGTCCTGTGGCTCTGTGCATAAATACAAACAGAGTCCCAGGACAGCAACACAATTAGACCCAACCAAATCATGAGAAATCAAAAAGATAATTACTTGACACATTGGAAAGAATCAACAAAAAAACAGAGCAAACTAGAATGCTATTTGGCCCTAAACAGAGAGTATACACTGGCAGAATACCTGACCACTGTGACTGACCCAAACTTAAGGAACGCTTTGAGTATGTACAGACTCAGTCAGCAGTGGTTCCTCCTTTAAAAGTTGCGAGTTTACACCGCGGGACTTAGAGGTAATTTGTGGTTTAGTACGGTACCCTGCGTCACCACTTCATTGATCAAGACCAGCACAAGGGGGAGTTAGAGCACTGATTATGCTTTGGGGTCCTACTGTGTCTCTAACTGACAATGAATGGGCGACAAACCTAAATAGAAACTGATAATTGTTCACGACTTCAGTATTACTTACTAAAACTGTTGCACTAAGGTTTTTATAATTTTATTTTGTTAGGGTTATTTGGCTCTTACTGTAGTAGTGTAGCCCACTCCCGACCAGTCATGTTGTACAGCGCCTGCGTGGCCCAACGGTCTAAGACACTGCATAACAGTGCAAGCTGTGTTGCTACAGATGCTGGTTCAATACCCGTGCTGKCCTTGACTRGGAGACCCATGAGATGACAGTAGGTTTTTGGTTTTTCTCCCTCTAAAAACAGAAATAAATCATTCTAAATGACAAACTGGCTTTATTTACAAATTAGTAACAATGTCTCACCCCATGTTCAAGAATGGTCTTTTTCCTCGCTCATTTTACGTCATTTGAAAACAAAATAATCTCTAAAATATTTAAGGTGCATTACACTAATAATGGCGCTGACTAGGGAAACGTTCCCACTGCTCTGTTCTTAGTGCCAGTCTGCACGTTCAAACTAAAACAATGTAACTAACAATGGCATCTTTATGCTTTCATTAATAAAATAATGATTAAAATACTCTTTCAAAATGCTGATGTTTATTTARTTATGGATCCATAACGAATTACTATGGGAATAAATATCACTGAATCACAGAAATATCCTCCAATCGTCTATATGCAATTTTTGGCGTAGTCACATCATATTTTTCGATATACTGTAGGCCTACCGTAGGCGACATGAGTCTCACTAGTGTTGAGTAATGTGCTGTTAAAAGTGGTGTAGGTCTTATTTATTTAAAGCATATTGAAGTTAGAAGCAAAAGGATTTGAAGCAATAGCCTACAACTATTTCAGCAYCGTTTCGCGCTGCTCTGAGACAAGCATGGGGACTGGTCTTGATAAATCAATGAGATTTTTATGTTCACTGAATCTTCGTTTGGGTATTGGTTAGACTAGAATWAAAAAAATAGAGTGCAGAAATGTTATGCTTTTAGTGTAACCTTTATTTAACTAGGCAAGTCAGTTTACAAGGACAGCCTACTCCTCATTTACAAGGACAGCCTACTCCTTCCTCCCCGTCGGGGAATTGAACCCCTCTAGTACAGCCATTATTGAAGGTGTTTCTCAAAGATGCCCTCTGGTGCCCAAATGTTTCTCAAAGATGCCCTCTGGTGGTCAAACTAGCACTAACTAGCATTAATGGTACGAGTGGTTCASACTTAATTAACATGCCATAGAATTAAGAATAGAATAACATAGAATAGCATGCCATAGAACTTCAAAGGACGAACCACTGTAGCCTTGCTATTGAAACAGGCCGCCGTACCTCATTTTGTGCACACTGCCCACAAAATGAGGTAGAAACKGAAATGCACTTCCAACCTCTTGCCAAATGTATGACCATATTAGAGACACATATTTACCTCAGATTACACAGATCCACAAAGAATTTAAAAACAAACCCAATTTTGACAAACTCCCATATCTATTGGGTGAAATACCATCACAACAGCAAGATTTGTGACCTGTTGCCACAAGAAACAGGCAACTAGTGAAGAACAAACACCATTGTGTGTGTGTGT
>NC_036855.1:5307598-5313638 GCF_002910315.2 Salvelinus sp. IW2-2015
GTGTGGTGTGTGTGTGTGTGTGTGTGTGTGTGTGTGTGTGTGTGTGTGTGTGTGTGTGTGTGTGGTGTGTGTGTGTGTGTGTGTGTGTGTGTGTGTGTGTGTGTGTGTGTGTGTGTGTGTGTGTGTGTGTGTGTGTGTACTCACTGATCCCTGAGGGTAGAGTGAAGGCTGGGCAGAGGCCAGGCCAGGATGGGGATAGACTGGCTGTGCTGGGGAACAGCTGCTGGGAACCCCATACAAACACCTCACAGGAGGAAAGGAACCTGGGGATAGGAACACACACACACAGACGGGCGGAGAGACACACACACACACACAGACACAGATGAAGAAACACACACAGACGGAGACACACACACACACAGCTTTATGTTAGCCCTCTATCTTTCATTCACAGGCGTTCTGTTAGGTATGACACACCAGCTACTATAAATTACATCCTCTGAGCCTGCCTGTGGTTTTCCATTGGCCTACTACACAGAGCGGTTTCCCATTGGCCTACAACACTGACAGGCTCTTCCGTTTCAACAGGCTCGTCCGCTGCGACGTCCCCCGGAGGCCCATCTGCAAGCCTGCTAGCCCTGCCAGCTAGCTGTCTGAATCGCCGTCTCCAGCTCGCCTAGGGCTCATGTGCGCTTGGATCCTGCCTCACTGCCGCTTCTCTCTGAGCTCCAACATCCTCTGAGCCTGCCTGTGGTTTTCCATTGGCCTACTACACAGAGCGGTTTCCCATTGGCCTACAACACTGACAGGCTCTTCCGTTTCAACAGGCTCGTCCGCTGCGACGTCCCCCGGAGGCCCATCTGCAAGCCTGCTAGCCCTGGCCAGCTAGCTGTCTGAATCGCCGTCTCCAGCTCGCCTAGCTACTCACTGGACCCTATGATCACTCGGCTACACATGCCTCTCCCTAATATCAATATGCCTTGTCTATTGCTATTTTGGTGAGTGATGATTGTCTTATTTCACTGTAGAGCCTCCAGCCCTGCTCAATATGCCTTAGCTAGACCTTTTGTTCCACCCCCACACACTTCATCTGGCTTAAATGGTGGCTCTAGAGACAAAACCTCTCTCATCGTCACTCAATGCCTAGGTTTACCTACACTGTACTCACATCCTACCATACCCTTGTCTGTACATTATGCCTTGAATCTATTCTTCCTCGCCCAGAAATCGTCTCCTTTTACTCTCCGTTCCGAACGCACTAGACGACCAGTTCTTATAGCCTTTAGCCGTACCCCTATCCTACTCCTCCTCTGTTCCTCTGGTGATGTAGAGGTTAACCCAGGCCCTGCAGCCCCCAGCACCACTCCCATTCCCCAGGCACTCTCATTTGTTGACTTCTGTAACCGTATAAGCCTTGGTTTCATGCATGTTAACATTAGAAGCCTCCTCCCTAAGTTTGTTTTATTCACTGCTTTAGCACACTCCACCAACCCGAATGTCCTAGCCGTGTCTGAATCCTGGCTTAGGAAGGCCACCAAAAATCCAGAAATTTCCATCCCTAACTATAACATGTTCCGACAAGATAGAACTGCCAAGGGGGGGGGGAGTTGCAATCTAATGCAGAGATAGCATGCAGAGTTCTGTCTTACTTTCCAGGTCTGTGCCCCAAAAATTTGAGCTTTTACTTTTAAAAATCCACCTTTCCAGAAACAAGTCTCTCCCCGTTGACGCTTGTTATAGACCCCCTTCAGCCCCCAGCTGTGCCCTGGACACCATATGTGAATTGATTGCCCCCCATCTATCTTCAGAGTTTGTACTGTTAGGTGACCTTAACACCCCGGCCGTCCTACAATCGAAGCTAGATTCCCTCAATCTCACACGATCAAGAAACCTACCAGGTACAACCGTAAATCCATAACCATGGGAACCCTCTTAGATATCATCCTGATCAACGTGCCCTCTAAATACACCTCTGCTGTCTTCAACCAGGATCTCAGCCATCCCTGCCTCATTGCCTGCGTGTGTAACGGGTTGTCGGTCAAACGACCACCCCTCATCACTGTCAAACGCTCCCTAAAACACTTCAGCGAGCAGGCATTTCTCATCGACCTCGCCCGGGTATCCTGGAAGGATATTGATCTCATCCCGTCAGTAGAGGATGCCTGGTTGCTTTTTAAAAGTGCTTTCTTCACCATTTTAAAAAGCCTGCCCCATTCAAAAAAAGTAGAACTAAGAACAGATATACAGTTGGTTTACATACACCTTAGCCAAATACATTTAAACTCAGTTTTCACAATTCCTGACATTTAATCCGAGTAAAATTACCTGTCTTAGGTCAGTTAGGATCACCACTTTATTTTAAGAATGTGAAATGTCAGAATAATATTAGAGAAAATTATTTATTTCAGCTTTTATTTCTTTCATCACATTCCCAGTGGGTCAGAAGTTTACATACACTCAATAAATATTTGGTAGCATTGCCTTTAAATTGTTTAACTTGGGTCAAACGTTTCAGGTAGCCTTCCACCAGCTTCCCACAATAAGTTGGGTGAATTTTGGCCCATTCCTCCTGACAGAGCTGGTGTAACTGAGTCAGGTTTGTAGGCCTCCTTACTCACACACGCTTTTTCAGTTCTGCCCACAAATTTTCCATAGGATTGAGGTCAGGGTTTTGTGATGGCCACTCCAATACCTTGACTTTGTTGTCAAAGCCATTTTGCCACAACTTTGGAAGTATGCATGGGGTCATTGTCCACATAGGCACACTGCCTCCACAAATAGGCACATACCTGCAGCTACCACATCGCCAAGGAGACAGAACACATTAATCGACATGCGGAGGTATAAGTGAACTCACACATTCTTCGAGAGGCGCCATCGAGGCTCGGAAGTTTAAACACTAGCGTATGTGTGTCAGCTGCAACGGATGCGGGCACGATAAACTGATGACACTAGAAGTCATAGTTGACCCATGAGTACCCAGCGAATGGGGTAGTGAACCTGCCCAAAAGGAGTTTGAGGTGGCAAAGAGTGGCGGTTGACAGGAGCAGAAGTATCACAGCCCGGGGAGAGCGTATTGAGAGCACAACACGAAGTACGGCGTCCGCCACTGGACTACCGCGTCAAGAATGCTAAGAAAAGGTGACGAGACGGAGTACCGAAAATAGAGTAATACACCTGGGCCATCAAACAGAAAGCACGCCTCGAGGCCTCCATAACCTGCATGGAAAATTGTGAAGCGTAGAACTGAAAAAAGCACCGCATGTGCTCGTAGCGAGCGGAGTTAAAGGTGCGTGACCAGACGGCTATTCGACAAACCGATTTAGACTCAGCGACTTAAGGAAAGCTTACAACCCGACAGTGCTGTGTCTCATGCAGGACACACATGAGGCAAAAATTCATGACGGTCCGAAACTCTCAATATGATCTGGGGGAAGCTGGACTCAGGAAGAGGCAAACTAACACTACAACACATGAAACGTGTTGACCGCCAAAGCTCTTAAACACTAAATAACAAAGTGTTTAGAAGGCAAGTGGTTACCACATAACCGCTACTCATATAAATTCAGAAGATGGTATGAAACCATCACACACGTGATCTGACCCACTGGGAATGATGAGTATGAAATAACTAAACAGCTGAAAGTAAAATATTTCTCTAATATTATTCTGGACATTTCACCATTCTTAAAATAAAGTGGGTTGATGCCTCAACTAGAGCCCTAATGACAGCGTGATGTAGATGGCTGTACTCCACTGTGCAATATGAAATGTACGCGTAACGAATAAGAATTGAGTCAAATCTGAACAGCTGCTAAACTGTACTATGGTTACACTCATCAACGCACAGAGCAAATCTGAATGTAGTGTCATAAGAAACAGACCATAAAAGTGAAAGTATAAATCGTGATTCTTAGTATCTTACGCTTATCTGTAGTTGAAGAATGGGGCACAACGAGGCTTGTCTATAAAATGGGTGAGAAAACAAGACACGATTTTAAAACAAGCGAAAACACACAAGGAGCAAATCCTTACTCTCACTGACGGCGAGGAGACTCAAATAGATCCTATCCAGTGATTACCACTACATAGAGGACACAAGGCAAGAAATGAGTACACAGATCTGTATAAAGGAGAATGAACTGTACTGCTCGGTCCACTGAATTAGTATTTAAGGCCAAGGCGATTTGAAAACACTGGCATGCAGTGGCGAAGTGATCGTTGAGTACCATGTGACAGCGCCGAACAACCCTGCCAGTTCGCACACCACAGGCAGAGAAAGAGCAAGAGAGAATGGCAAAGTGGCAGATTCCGGGTTGAAGATCGAGCAGCATGGACTTGTATTGTTAGAGGGCAGATCTAGCAAACTCAAGAAATAGACTACATGCATCTAAGATAGGTATCCACCCATATGTTATGTGGATACGCGTGACTCGCTAAACCTGAGGTCCAGTAACATAGGCGCTCTTCCCACCGTCTCGATGCTCAGAAGAACATAGAGGGGATTCTACCAGCCTCTCCGTGGCAGGTTGACAGCGTGACGCGAACGCGAGAGATACTGCAATGTGGTATGAAAGGTACAACCTAACAGTACCTGAATATAGTGCAGACTGACAAGATTCAACAATAGAGCTGTGGCAGATCAAAGGTACATCACGAGATCTAGGAGTGCTCCAGAGGCACATGCTGGTGCGGCGGTGCTATAAGAGGCGATGAACGGGCAGGAGCAATATAGGACACACCAAGCGGTACAAGTCGAGGGAAACGTGGTTCGAAGACAGGCTGGCCCAACTCGTAGAAAAACTGTTTCTCTGCGAGAACATAAGGTGGCTGGATTATCGTGTCAGTAGAAGAGATAAAAAAGCTGCAAAAGTTCTCGACTGAGGGCACGAGCGAACCTGAGAGAACGCGGAGACGGTAAGACAGAACCTCTGCATGCTATCTCTTGCCATATAGTATATTGCAACTCCCCCCCCTTGGCCAGTCTATCTAATGTCGGAACATGTTATAGTTAGGACGTAGGAAACATTTCTAGAGCATTGTAGTCGTGGTCGCCGCGTACGCTCTCCATAAGCCAGCGGTATTCCAACTCGTCAAAATAAGGAGAACAGACCTATCGGCAGCGAATTAAGGTGTGAGATGTCTACTAGACTGGCAAGATAGACATAACACAAAACAAAAGCTTCTCAGAAAGGACACCTCTCGATTGTTGCAACATGCATGAAACCAAGCGCTGAGATAGTTGATAGCGCGGTTCTACAGACAAGTCAAGCAAATGGGAGTGAATGAGCACTCAGGCGGGGAAAGGGTGTGAGCATGGGCGTGACTCGAGGGAGAATCTAAGATCAAAGAGAGCACCTATGGGACTTATAGAACCAAGAATCTATACCAAGTTCAACCAATGTGATGGATACGAAGAGAACAAGAAAGGAAGATAGTGGAGAGAAAATGAATGAAGATGGTACGAGCGCCTAAAATGCAGTCCAACTACACTGAAGCCTGCGGTGCGGTACGTCAGTGTCGCGCTTTCCGGAACTCGCGAGAGTACAGGCGAAACGGGACACGACTCTCCTACTGCTCGAGTATAGCACGAACAGTGCAAAGGAAACAGTCCGTGAAAAGTGCAGGGTACACTGCCCTCTTGGTGGCCTCGGAAGGGCGAGGCGCACAGAAGGATAGTAGGACTTGTCAAAGTCGGAGCAACGATGAATGTACAGACAAGCGTGGTGCGATCAATAAGAGAGTGAGCCATAGGTCTAGTAAAGATATGAACAAATACAGTGTTAAGAGGGTATAGAACCAGACGCATATGAGATGACGAGCTACTAGAGATGAAGGCTCTAATGTGCCGATCATAGACCACACCACTATACAGCCAGATAGTAAGCGTTGCGAAGGCTAGTGGAACAAAAGGAATCTCACTAATGCATAATCTGAAGACAGGGCAAGACTCGGTGCTCTACAGTAGAGTGATATTCAAGACCAATCCAATCATACCACCGATGGAAATATGCAATACACAAATGAGGACCATCAGCTATACGAGTATAACTAGAGCAGCAGCATGTGTAATTCATCACCTCTACAGTCTCTCGGC
>NC_036855.1:5313663-5325071 GCF_002910315.2 Salvelinus sp. IW2-2015
CATGATGCCATCTATTTTGTGAAGTGCACTTGTCCCTCCTGCAGCAAAGCACCCCCACAACATGATGCTGCCACTCCCGTGCTTCACGGTTGGGATGGTGTTCTTCGGCTTGCAAGCATCCCCCTTTCTTCAACCAAACATAGAGATGGTCATTACGGCCAAACAATTTTATTTTTGTTTCATCAGACCAGAGGACATTTCTCCAAAAAGTACAATATTTGTCCCCATGTGCAGTTGCAAACTGTAGTCTGTTTTTTTATGGCAGTTTTGGAGCAGTGGTTTCTTCCTTGCTGAACGGCCTTTCAGGTTATGTCGATATAGGACTCGTTTTACTGTGGATATAGATACTTGTACCGGTTTCCTCCAGTATCTTCACAAGGTCCTCAGACTTGTGGAGGTCTACAATTTTTTTCTGAGGTCTTGGGGGATTTCTTTTGATTTTCCCATGATGTCAAGCAAAGAGGCACTGAGTTTGAAGGTAGGCCTTGAAATACATCCACAGGTACTACTCCAATTGACTCAAATTATGTCAATTAGCCCATCAGAAGCTTCTAAAGCCATGACATCATTTTCATTTTTCATCAATTCTCGGGCAGACTCTTTTCTCTGTATATATCAATGATGTCGCTCTTGCTGCTGGTGATTCTTTGATCCACCTCTACGCAGATGACACCATTCTGTATACATCTGGCCCTTCTTTGGACACTGTGCTAACAAACCTCCAAACGAGCTTCAATGTCATACAACACTCCCTCCGTGGCCTCCAACTGCTTTTAAATGCTAGTAAAACTAAGTGCATGCTCTTCAACCGATTGCTGCCCGCACCCTCCTGCCCGACTAGCATCACAACTCTCGACGGTTCTGACTTAGAATATGTGGACAACTACTAATACCTAGGTGTCTGGTTAGACTGTAAACTCTCCTTCCAGACTCACATTAAACCTTCTTCAGACTAGGGTCTATTTTTCTCCACTTCCTGTCTGACTGACATGCCCAAAGTAAACTGCCTGTTACTCAGGCCCAGAAGCCAGGATATGCATATAATTGTTACCATTGGATAGAAAACACTTTGAAGTTTGTAGAAATACTACACTGAGTGGTTTCCCATTGGCCTACTACACTGAGCGGTTTCCCATTGGCCTACTACACTGAGCGGTTTCCCATTGGCCTACTACACTGAGCGGTTTCCCATTGGCCTACAACACTGAGCCTTCTGGGAAACTCACATCATAGAGATGACCTACTTCACTTATGTGGAAGGCACTGCTCCAATATACATAAGGACTTTTGTCGCCTTACTCCCTCCTGTCTGTGCACACAAACCATGTTTTGTCAACAGTGGATTGGGGACACATTAGCTATGCCTGGTAAGTATCATATCTGCACCTTACCATCTCTGCACCACATAAGCCACGTCACCATCTCTGTACCACATGAGACACTTCTTTATCTCTGTACCACATGAGACACTTCTTTATCTCTGCACCACATGAGACACTTCTTATTATCTCTGCACACATAAGCCACGTCACCATCTCTGCAACACATGAGGACACTTCTTTATCTCTGCACCACATAAGCCACGTCACCACCCATTGCACCCAATAAGCCACGTCACCACCTCTGCACCAATAGCCACGTCACCACCTCTGCACCACATAAGCCACGTCACCACCTCTGCACCACATAAGCCACGTCACCACCTCTGCACCACATAAGCCACTTCAGAGCACGCGGAGAAGAACTAATGAATACAAAATGGCACCGTAGCAAAATGTCAACATAGAAGATTTTAGATTGCAAAGACAAATACAGAGGACGTGGTTTGTAGAGAAGGTCACGTGAGTTCACATGAGGTCACCTTCGGTGACGACCAAAAGAAGAGTGTCTGCTCCTTTGTTGAGAGACTCTACTTGTTGAGCTCTGCTGCTGACAGGCAGAGGCCTAGGGTTCTGGAAGTGCCCTCCACTCCACTGGAACAGCACACAGCCGTCGCCCGTCTTTMTCCTCACACAGACAACCAGGTAGAGGCTGGTCCCATGGGAGAAGGGAGACACGATGAGGACACCCTGAAGCTCCAGGCTCTGATGGAGAGCCAAGACACTTCCGGTCCAAACGAACACCTGGTAGAAACAAGACAAGTTAGCTACTAGCTAGTCGAGATCAACTCCAGGTGGTGTGGTCTAAATCCATTGGCCGTTTTAATTYGAATGACAATCGTAATGTGGTGGTGTGCATGTGGATATCATGTCCTGGAGCACCTGTACTGTACAGGTATGTCTCAGGTTATGGCAAGTTCATTTTAACCCCCAAACTCACCTGGCTTGAGGCAATCAAGTAGTGTCTTTTTTCAATGGAGAAGTGTTTAACATCAAGAGCTTCAACAGCCAGTGATTGTTCCTATGGGGAAAAGGTTTGATGTTGTATAAAAGGAATACATTACTCAACATAATGCCACTGACATGGAGTGACTGTCAAAAACAGAACTAGCCATAGGAACAGAAGACCAATGAGTGAGTGATTTATAGTAAGTAATTGATTACTATGTAGATCTTACATAATGTCTGCAGGCAGAAAACACATCATAAGGACCAGAAATTAAAAGACAACAGTCAAGTCCARAAAGTAACAGTCTTCACCAGGGTTAGATTGAGGTCCTGTTGCACTCTGAACAGGCTGAGGTTGACAGCAGGGTAGTCCGGGAGGGCGCCATGTGTGATCGCTACATAGGATGAGCCGTTCACAGAGAAACCCACACACATCCCAGGGTCTTGGATCGTCACCGACTGAAAACAAGACAGAATTATATGTATTTGAGCCATTTAGCAGATGGTCTTATCCAGAGCGACATACAGGATCAATTAGGGTGAAGTGCCTTGCTCAAGGGCAAGGGATTATCACCTAGTTGGCTTTTCACCTAGCAAGGCATTTTCAGCTAAACATTTTCACCTAGTTGGCTCGGGGATTCGAACCAGCAATCTTTCGGTTACTGGCCCAACGCTCTTAACCACTAGACTACCTGCCTCCCCATAGTGCAATCAGGCATCATGATATACTGTAAATAGACTGATGCATATGTGTATGCAACACAAAGCAAGGCAGTTTTCTAAAATCTGTTCTGGGTGAGTCGTTAATGTCTTCCTTCCCTTGTTGACCACTACCCCTTCATCTTTCTGGCCTCCTATGTAGTTCAACTACTGTCCCTACAGTGCCTCCAGTAACTATTCACATCCCTTGACTTTTTCCAACATGTTTTGTGTTACAGCCTGAAATAAAAATTGATTCAATTGAGATTTTGTGTCACTGGCCTACACACAATAACCCATAATGTCAAAGTGGAATTATGTTTTTAAACATGTTTACAAATGTATTAAAAATGAAAAGCTGAAATGTCTTGAGTAAATAAGTATTCAACCCCTTTGTTATGGTAAGCTTAAATAAGTTCAGGAGTAAAAATGTGCTTAACAAGTCACATAATACGTTGCATGGACTCACTCTGGCAATAATAGTATTCAACATGATTTTTGAATGACTACCTCATCTCTGTACCACACACATACAGATAATTGTAAGGTCCCTCWGTCGAGCAGTGAATTTCAAGCACAGATTCAACCACAAAGACCAGGGAGGTTTTCCTATGCCTCACAAAGAAGGGAACTTATTGGTAAAAAAAAAGAAAAGCAGATACTGAATAACCCTTTGAGCATGGTAAAGTTATTAATTACACTTTGGATGGTGCATCAATACACTCAGTCACTACAATGATATTGGCATCCTTCCTAACTCAGTCGCTGGAGAGAAGCAAACCGCTCTGGAATTTCACCATGAGGCCAATGATGACTTTAAAAAGTTAGAGTTTAATGGCCGTGATAGGAAAAAACTGAGGATCAACAACATTGCAGTTACTCCACAATACTATCTAAATGACAAATTGAAAAGAAGGAAGCCTGTACAGAATACAAATACTCCAAAACATGCATCATGTTTGCAATAAGGTACTACAGTAATACTGCAAAAAAAATTGGCAAACAAATTAACTTTATGTCCTCAATACAAAGCGTTATGTTTGGGGCAAATCAAACACATCAAGGTGTCGTGTCTGTGACTATCATTAATTGTGARGACTGTTATTTTATCAAATCAATTCTCTATTGGTATTATTATTATGTGATTAAACTAATAATGCAAACTTKAATTAACTAGGAAGTCGGGGCACCACGGGAAAATGTTTAGTCTCTAGTTTCCGAATCGACTATTCAGATATTTTCAAATCTTATCAATTAGTCTTCTATTAATGAATGATTAATTATTACCTCATTAGTCTCATTCCAAATATCGTAAAATCTTTGGGTATCTGCACAAACACTAGTTTACATCACGAATCACCAATATACAAATTGACTTAATTATTTATTTACTAACTAACTAAATAAATAAATAAATAATCACAGAAATACATAACAAACAAACAGTAGATATTGGTTACTAACAATGATAGAAAAGTCCCTAGTGGGCTAAGCCAATATGACGGGCTGGTAGACAAAAGGAAAGGGGTGGGAWCTGAGAAAGAGCGGGAAAGACAAAATGTATTCACTACACACAGTCTATAATTATATTAATTGAAATGCTAATCCTTTGCACATGAATGGCTGCTCATTCGAGAATAATTGCAATTTATATATTTACGCCCGCATGTCGTTGTTTCTGTTGGAATCCTCGATCGTCCTGTAGAGTTCATCAGAGTCTCTGGTTAACTTTCCCAGAMGTCACAATGTCTTTTGTGGTAGAGTAGATGTGGTAGAGTAGATGCTTTGGCGGTTGTCGGTATTCTCGTTCTAGATTTACGTAATTTCTAGCTGCAGACTAGTAATTATACATCTAAGTTTTGCTCTTATTCTGTAGTGATCGATAGTCTCAGAGTTTAACCATTTCCAGCCGTGTAGCCAAAACTACAGCTGTATGGTCTCCGATGGCATATAGATTTGTAGCCTAGAGGAAAACCTGTTTCAGTCTGCCTTCCAACAGACACTGGGAGACAAATTCACCTTTCAGCAGGACAATAACCTAAAACATGAGGCCAAATCTACGCTGTAGTTGCTTCCAAGACAGCCCAACACCACACCAGAAGAGATGCCAGATGGGATAGACTGGCGGTGCTGGTGGAACAGCTGCTTGGGAACGCCATACAAACTACTCAAGGAGGTAAAGAGGAATCCTGGATAGAGGAACACACACACACAGACGGGCGACAGAACACACACACCACACACAGAACAGATGGATGAAACACAGCAGCAGACGGAGAACAGCACACACACACTTTAAGGTAAGCCTCTGATTCTTCATTCACAAGGCGTTCGTTAGTATGTACACACCAGCTACTATAAATGACATTCTCTTGAGCCGGCGCTGTGGTTTTCCATTGGGCCACTACACGAGGGCGGTTCCCATTGGCACTAGCACAGAGCGGTTTCCCATTCGGTGTTACTAACACACTGAGCGTTTCCCATTGGCCACTACACTGAAGCGGGTTTCCTCATTGGCCTATGTACACTGAGCGTTTCCATTGGCCTACTAAACACAGAGCTCCGGGAAACTCACATCCAGTAGATTCCTATTGGAAGGCACTGCCCAAGATACAGAAGGATTTGTCCGCCTTACCCTTCTCTGTGCACACAAACCCTTTTGGTCAACAGTGGCATGTGGGACACATAGCTATCTGTAAGTATAAATTCTGCTACTACGTCATCTCTGCACACATGAACAGCCGTCTTTATCTCTGCACCACGAGACACTTCTTTATCTCTGCACCACAGAGACACTTCTTATCTCTGCCACCACATAAGCCCACGTCATCCCACCTCTACACCACCATAAGCCACGTCACCTATCTGGCAACCACATACCCACGTCAACCATCTCTGCACACAGAAGACAACTTCTTTATCTCTGCAACCACATAGAGCACGTCCACCATCGTCTGCACACATAACTGCTCCACGTCACCATCGTCTGCATGCACATGAGACACTTCTTTATCTCTGCACCACATAAGCCACGTCACCATCTCTGCACCACATAAGCCCACGTCACCATCTCTGCACCACATAAGCCATCTTCGCCAGAGCACGCGGAGAAAACTAATGATATACAAATGTGCAACCGTAAGCAAAATGTAACTATAGAAGATTTAGATTGCAAAGCAAGACTATCAGAGGACTGGTTTGTAGATTAGAAAGTGGTCACGTGAGGTCACATAGTCACCTTCGGTGACAGACCACAAAGAAGAGTGTCCTGCCCTTTGTTGAGAGACTCTACTTGTTGAGCTCGTGCTGCTTGACAGGCAGAGGCCTAGGGTTCTGGAAAGTGGCCCTCCCATCCACTGGACAGCCACACAGCCGTCGCCCGTTCCTTTACTCCTCAACAGACAACAGGTAGAGGCTGGTCCCATGGGAGATGGGAGACCAACGATGAGGACACCCTCGAAGCTTCCAGGCCTATGGAGAGCCAAGACACTTCCCGGTCCATAACGAAACCACTGGTAGAACATACAGACTAGTTTAGCTACTAGCTAGTTCGAGGATCAACTCCATGGTGGTGTGGTCTAAATCCAGTTGCCGTTTTAAATTCGAATCAGACAATCGTAAGTGGTGGTGTGCATGTGGATATCATGTCTGGAGCACTGTACTGTACAGGTAATGTCGTCCAGGTTATGGCAAAGTCATTTTAACCCAAACTCACCTGGCTTGAGGCAAATAGGTAGTTGTCTTTTTCAATGGAGAAGTGTTTAACACAAGAGGATCAACAGCACAGTGATTGTTCTACTGGGAGAATAGGTTTGATGTTGTTATAAAGGGAATCATTACTCAAGCATATTGCCACTGACATGGGATGACCTGTCAAAAAAGACTAGCATCCAGGAAAGAAGACGAATGAGTGAGTGATTTATAGTAAGTATTGATTACTATGTAGATCTTACATAATGTCTGCAGGCAGAAAACACATCATAAGGACCAGAAATTAAAAGACAACAGTCAAGTCCAGAAAGTAACAGTCTTCACCAGGGTTAGATGAGGTCCTGTTGCACTCTGAACAGGCTGAGGTTGACAGCAGAGTCGGGAGGGCGCCATGTGTGATCGCTACCATAGGATGAGCCGTTCACAGAGAACCCACACACATCCAGGGTCTTGGATCGTCACCGACTGAAAACAAGAAGAATGTATATGATATTTTAGCCATTTAGCAGATGGTCTTATCCAGAGCGACATACAGGATCAATTAGGGTGAAGTGCTTGCTCAAGGGCAAGGGAATTTCACGTAGTTGGCTTTTCACTAGCAATGTCATTTTCACCTAGTGGCTCGGGAGTTCGAACCAGCAATCTTTCGGTTACTGGCCCAACGCTCTAACCACTAGACTACTCCTCCCATAGTGCAATCAGGCATCATGATATACTGTAAATAGACTGATGCATATGTGTATGCAACACAAAACAAGCGAGTTTCTAAAAGCTGTTCTGGGTGAGTCGTTAATGTCTTCCTTCCCTTGTTGACCACTACCCTTCATCTTTCTGGCCTCCTATGTAGTTCAACTACTGTCCCTACAGTGCCTCCAGTAACTATTCACATCCCTTGACTTTTCCAACATGTTTTGTGTTACAGCCTGAATAAAAAATTGATTCAATTGAGATTTTGTGTCACTGGCCTACACACAATAACCATAATGTCAAAGTGGAATTATGTTTTTAAACATGTTTACAAATGTATTAAATGAAATGAGTCTTGAGTAATAAGTATTCAACCCTTTGTTATGGTAAGCTGTTCAGAGTTCAAAAATGTGCTTACCACGATACGTTGCATGACTCACCTAGGTCAACAAGTAACGTTGTAGCATCTAAAGTCATTAATAAGTCCAAGACACAGCATAACAGCTACAGGTCTGTTATATGAAGCCACCATTCAGATTTTAAAATGTTTTTACAGGAAGACACAATTATGTAAATCTATTCCTAACCCGGTTAGCAAAGAGCACCGATTTTCTCCCATTAGTTTCTTTCCTGCTCAGTAGCTATCACTACTCGAACTAAAATAAAAAATAATAGTATAGCCACGTAACTCAAGAAACAACTTCATAAGATGACAGTCTGATAAAGTATTTATAGCGTAATAAGCATATTTTTTTTTGTGAAAAATTGTGCATTTTCAGGTATAAATCACAGTGTCTATCATTGCAGCTGCAATCTGACAATAGTGTGACTCCAGCAGAAGACTACAGAGACAATCGTTCAGTATAACGAATTACTCATCTTAAAACATGCCAGAAAAATACACAGCGTACAGCGATATTGAAGCCCAACATCTGGTAATCCAACAATATTTCAATTTATAAATGTTTATAACGAAAAAAACTGTAAAGCGCTAAAGTACATAGCTATACCCGGCAGATTCGCTAGGCGCCCAGCGGCCATTCACATGCACAACAGATATATAAGACATCGTAAATGGGTCTTACATGGCTGATCTTTCATCAGAATTTGATCAAGTGTTCCTTTGTAGATGAGTCGTTGTTCCGTTCAGGAATTGTTGCCTTCCACTCCATTTAGCACAGTGACTTGGTGAGTGGCAGGATCTCTAAACGTAATAAATAGACAACGGAACACCAAAAACTCTCGAAAAAATCAAAATTAATCTGATTAATCATATTGAAAAAACATACATTACGTGATCTGGTCACATGTATCAAACAAACTTCGAGACGGAGATAGTTTCATCCATAATGGCCGCACAACAGAAACAATGGCAGCTACAAGTCGCACGATTTAGAGAACCGGAAGTTGTCGGTCACGCAAAGAATTAGCTCTCATTTCACGTCAGTCCCAGATAAACAAGAATATTTTTCCCCTCTGACGTCCTCTTGACACCCAGAGGAAGGCACAATGAGGTGTGTATTCGGGTCATAGGGGGCACGACATATATTAGGCAGAGCGGAAGGCTGGCATACACATCTTGCTTTTTTCTTCTTGTCATGGAAAGTGCTGTCATGACTTCTGTATCACTCAGAGACAAAATTGAAACGGTTTTATAAACTAGAGATGTTTTTCTTCCAATGGTATTATTTTATATGCATATAGTAAGGCAATTAATGAATAAGAGGCAGTTTAATTCTGTAGAGCAAATTATGCTAATGGGAAATTAGCACCCCTGTATTCTCAAGAACGTATTGCCAAGCTTAAATAAGTTCAGGAGTAAAAATGTGCTTAACAAGTCACATAATACGTTGCATGGACTCACTCTGGCAATAAGTATTCAACATGATTTTTGAATGACTACCTCATCTCTGTACCACACACATACAGATAATTGTAAGGTCCCTCAGTCGAGCAGTGAATTTCAAGCACAGATTCAACCACAAAGACCAGGGAGGTTTTCTATGCCTCACAAAGAAGGAACTTATTGGTAAAAAAAAGAAAAGCAGATACTGAATAACCCTTTGAGCATGGTAAAGTTATTAATTACACTTTGGATGGTGCATCAATACACTCAGTCACTACAATGATATTGGCATCCTTCCTAACTCAGTAGCTGGAGAGAAGCAAACCGCTCTGGAATTTCACCATGAGCCAATGATGACTTTAAAAAGAGTTTAATGGCCGTGATAGGAAAAAACTGAGGATCAACAACATTGTAGTTACTCCACAATACTATCTAAATGACAAATTGAAAAGAAGGAAGCCTGTACAGAATACAAATACTCCAAAACTTGCATCATGTTTGCAAATAGGTACTACAGTAATACTGCAAAAAAAATTGCCAAACAAATTAACTTTATGTCCTCAATACAAAGCGTTATGTTTGGGGCAATCAAACACATCAAGGTGTCGTGTCTGTGACTATCATTAAGTTGAGACTGTTATTTTATCAAATCAATTCCTATTTGTATTATTATATAGTGATTAAACTAATAATGCAAACTGAATTAACTAGAAGTCGGGGCACCACGGAAAATGTTTAGTCTCTAGTTTCCGAATCGACTATTCAGATATTTTCAAATCTTATCAATTAGTCTTCTATTAATGAATGATTAATTATTACCTCATTAGTCCATTCCAAAATCGTAAAATCTTTGGTATCTGCACAAACCTAGTTCATCACGAATCACCAAATAACAAATTGACTTAATTATTTATTTACTAACTAATAAATAAATAATAAATAATCACAGAAATACATACAAACAAACAGTAGATATTGGTTACTAACAATGATAGAAAAGTCCCTAGTGGCTAAGCCAATATGACGGCTGGTAGACAAAAGGAAAGGGTGGGACTGAGAAAGAGCGGGAAAGACAAAATGTATTCACTACACACAGTCTATAATTATATTAATTGAAATGCTAATCCTTTGCACATGAATGGCTGCTCATTCAGAATAATTGCAATTTATATATTTACGCCCGCATGTCGTTGTTTCTGTTGGAATCCTCGATCGTCCTGTAGAGTTCATCAGAGTCTCTGGTTAACTTTCCCAGACGTCACACATGTCTTTTGTGGTAGAGTAGATGCTTAGAGCTTTGTCGGTTATTCTCTTCTAGATTTACGTAATTTTAGCTGCAGACTAGTATATATACATCTAAGTTTGCTCTTATTTGTAGTGATCGATAGTCTCAGAGTTAACCATTTCCAGCCGTGTAGCCAAAACTACAGCTGTATGGTCTCCGATGGCATATAGATTTGTAGCCTAGAGGAAAACCTGTTTCAGTCTGCCTTCCAACAGACACTGGGAGACAAATTCACCTTTCAGCAGGACAATAACCTAAAACATGAGGCCAAATCTACGCTGTAGTTGCTTCCAAGAAAACATTGAATGTTCCTGAGTGGCCTAGTTACAGTTTTGACTTAAATCGGCTTGAAAATCTATGGCAAACTGACATGGCTATAGAATGATCAACACCAACTTGACAGAGATGAAGAATTTAACTAAATAAAAGTGTAGTATTGTACAATCCAGGTGTGCAAAGCTCTTAGAGACTTACCAGAAAGACTCACAGCTGTAATCCTGCAAAGGTTATTCTAACATGTTTGACTCAGGGGTGTATATTATGTAAATATATTTTCTGTATTTCATTTTCAATAAATTTGCAAAATTTCTAGAAATATGTTTTCACTTTGTCATGGAGTATTGTGTATAGACGGGGCGCAGGGAGCCTAGTGGTTAGAGCGTTGGACTAGTAACCGAAAGGTTGCAAGTTCAAATCCCCGAGCTGACAAGGTACAAATCTGTCGTTCTGCCCTGAACAGGCAGTTAACCCACTGTTCCTAGGCCGTCATTGAAAATAAGAATTTGTTCTTAACTAACTTGCCTAGTTAATAAAGGTAAATAAAAAAATAAAAAAAATAAAAATAAATAGACGT
>NC_036855.1:5325096-5338275 GCF_002910315.2 Salvelinus sp. IW2-2015
ATAGACGGGGGAGAAAAGTCAAGGGATATGAATACTTTCTGAAAGCACTGTATGTAGTTCAACTATTGTACCCATGTAGTTTAGCCTAGCAGAGGCCAAGGTGGAGCTTATAGCTAAGCCTATAAGTGGCCAAGATAAGCTATGCAATAAGTTCTATCAGAGGTCAATATGGAGCTTTTTGCTTAGCCTATCAGAGGTCAAGATRGAGATAATTGCTTAGCCTATCAGGGGTCAAGATGGATATTTTTGCTTYGCCTTGAGGAAAATATGCAGCATATTGCTTAGCTAATTACCATATTACTTATTGCTGCCACATCCTCTCCGATCTCCACCTGCTTAGGGTGTAGGGTCTAGGGGTCGATATGGAATTGGGCTATAGGATAGAGTTTAGATACATCACTAGATTACCTGTATAGGCACCAACACCCCCTGCCACCTGTAAAGAGTGGCGTGGGTCTGGTTGGAGCCTCCAGTTGAGGGCCTGTCTAGCCTCATGGCCAGAGGAGAGGCTCCACCAGCCAGGGAACACCAGCCTGAGGTGGGGGTCTCTGAGAAGATCTGATACACTGCCATCACTGGAAGRCTCCCCTCTGAAAATGTACTAGTATAATCATTGTATATCATGGTGAACATATGAATACAGACCTGGAAATGAAATGACCACTATATTTTGTACTGAGGGCATATGACATTAACTGAGTGCAGAAATGAAGTTCCTAGCCCATCTTACCCACGGCAACAGCTGTGTCCGACTGAGTATCCCACTCCACACTGACCGCTGCCTCCAGACCTTTACTGCGGGACACAGTCAAGAACACGGTCCTACCGCCCTCCTTCCCCACCACAGAGCTATCAGTCCTGCAGAGATAGATGTACATGTGTGACGTGTGTGAGCGTGTGTGTGTGTGAGCGTTAGTGTGTGTGTGCGTGTGTGCATGTTTGTACGTGTGATTGCATGTATGCGCATGTGCGTGTGAGTGTGATCCAGTGTTCGCTCACCTGTTGAGGGAGGAGGCGATGCGGAAGAGGCCCAGAGGGGCGGAGTTTTGCAGCACAGTGATGCCTGTGTAGAGTGTGTCTCCAAGCCGCGCCCCTCCAGTTGGACTGGACAGGGTCACCGTGAATGTCTCGTTCACCTCAGGCTCAGCGTCCAGAACTGCCCAGATCTCCAAAGTCTACAACGTCAACACGTCAGAGAACATCAACCAACACGTCAGAGAACATCAACCAACACGTCAGAGAACATCAACCAACACGTCAGAGATCATCAACCAACACGTCAGAGATCATCAACCAACACGTCAGAGATCATCAACCAACACGTCAGAGATCATCAACCAACACATCAGAGAACATCAACCAACATGTCAGAGAACATCAACCAACACGTCAGAGAACATCAACGAACACGTCAGAGATCATCAACCAACACGTCAGAAATCATCAACCAACACGTCAGAGATCATCAACCAACACGTCAGAAATCATCAACCAACACGTCAGAAATCATCAACCAACACGTCAGAGAACATCAACACGTCAGAGAACATCAACGTCAGAGAACATCATCACGTCAGAGATCATCAACACGTCAGAGATCATCAACACGTCAGAGATCATCAACACGTCAGAGATCATCAGCACGTCAGAGATCATCAACACGTCAGAGATCATCAGCATGTCAGAGATCATCAACACGTCAGAGATCATCAACACGTCAGAGATGAGAATATAAAGGGCTTTATAGCCTCCCTGACCTCTGTGCTTCCAAGGTACTGAAACACATCAAGAGAAGATTTCTATATCTAACAGCCTTTGATATTCTCCAAATAACACTCCTCTTGCCTTTATATCAATTATCTCAATTATCCAATACATATATTCAATCTTTTCAATCAATTATCCAATATATATCTACAATCAATTATACTGTATATCTTAATATACTGTATATCTTTAATCAATTATCCAATATATATATCTTCAATCAATTATCCAATATTTTTCTTCAATTTCTTCAATCAATTATCAAATATATATCTTCAATCTTTTCAATCAATTATCCAATATATATATTCAATTTATTCATTTAATTATCCAATATATATATTCAATCAATTCATTTAATTATCCAATATATATCTTCAATCTTTTCAATCAATTATCCAATATATATCTTCAATTTATTCAATCAATTATCCAATATATATCTTCAATCTATTCAATCCGTTCAATGAGTTCTCCTGTATCTATACCAGGGATGGGCAACTGGCGGATTTTTGTAGGTCCACGGATCAATTTCCATAAAATAAAAATGTTTTGGAATCCAGTCGGCTTCTCAACTTRCWGTTGAAAGTTAGAATAGTAGAATACACAAGGTGCAATATTTGAAATSTTTCTCTTGTTATGTCAGTCACTCAATTAGCCCATGTCAGCTAAAAAGTTGATTTTGTTAGTCACTCTCACTCAGATATCATTTTAAAAACATTTCTCTCCACAAAATGTGTATAATTGCAGAAAAGTAGCTGTAAAATTGCTAAATATTTTCTCCGSACCATGGCAAAATGTGTAGAATTGCTCTAAAACTTAAACATTGATGTTTTCCTCTCAGCTGTCAAGAGAGGGGCCGCTGAAATGTTTTGCTTTGATCCCACTGACCTTGACCTTGACTCCGTCCTCCAGCACCACAAAGCCCTGCCAGGGTATGAGGTCGTCCTGGGCCAGTGTTCCGTTGGCGTTTGTAATGGTGAACTGGACAGTGACGGTGCCGAAGGTGCCCTGGGGTGGGTCACGCACAACGTACAGGGTGGCAACGCTCTCCCCCAGCCCGGACAGSGACGTGGGCTCCCTCAGCAGGAAGGGCTGGCTGCTGTTGAAGGATATGACACCGTGGCCATCGTCGCTGGCCAAGATGTTCACCGTTRCTACAGGCGACAGGGGAGAAAGGGAGAGCAGTTTTCACCAGAGAGTATGTCATATTTCACATATTTACACCACTTCCTGTTTTATATTGTGTTGAAGGTACTTTTTGTAAAGTCTACGTCAGTGTTTCCCAACTCCAGTCCTCCAGTTCCCCCCACAGCACACATTGTTGTAGCCCCAGACGAAAATACCTGATTCAACTTATTGAGGGCCTGACAAGTTGAATCAGGTATGTTTGTCCGGAGCAACAACAAAAATGTGTACTGTTGGGGGTACTGGAGGACTAGAGTTGGGAAACACTGACGTAGACTTTACAAAAAGTACCTTCAACACAATATAAAACAGGAAGTGGTGTAAAGTACTTACGTAAAAATACTTTAAAGTACGACTTAAGCATTTTTCTGTGGGTATCTGTACTTTACTATTTATATTTTTGACAACTTTTACTTTACTTCTAAAGAAAATAATGTACTTTTTACTCCATACATTTTCCCTGACACCCAAAAGTACTCGTTACATTTTTAATGCTTAGCAGAACAGGAAAAYTGTCAAATTCATGCATTTATCAAGAGAACATCCCTGGCCATCCCTTTTGCCTCTGATCTGGTGGACTCACTAAACACAAATGCTTCATTTATAACGTGTCAGAGTGTTGGAGTGTGCTCCTGGCTATCCGTAAAAAAAAAAACAAGGAAATGGTGCCGTCTGGTTTGCTTTACATAAGGAATCTGAAAATATGTATACTTTTACTTTTGATACTTAAGTATATTTGAGAAATTACATTTACTTTTAATACTTAAGCATATTTAAACCAAATACTTTTAGACTTTTACTCAAGTAGTATTTTATTGGGTGACTTTCACTTTTACTATTAAGGTATCTTTACTTTTACTGAAATATGACAATTGGGTACTTTTTCCACCACTGAAAACAGGTTTAGTGAATGTGCATGATGCTACAGGCTTCCAGCACATCCCACCTGTGGTATTGGCTCCCAGCTTTAGCCCAGATGATGGATTAGCCAGAATGAGCTGGAACCTTTCAGCTCCCTCTGGGATGACGTCATCAATGATCTGCACCTCAACAAACTGATGCCTCTCGCCATCAGCGAAGTGGAGCATCTGAAGAACAAACAAAAGGTACTGTATGAACTCACAATAGAGCATGATGTGTTTAGTCTCATTGTTGGGGMCCAGAGTTTTCCCAGGTCAGATCACCTGGTCAGGRAAAACTCMTGGGCCATGTTCAATAGCCAAAAGTTGTCGAACGCTGAAGATGGAAATAACACGAATACAGTGTACGTCAGAGAGGCATGTTTGTTCTACATAGCATATTTTTTATCTGAACGTTCCATAACATTGTGTCTTGCTGAGCACGCCCCTGGCCCTACATAATTTAAGAATTCTGATTGGCGGTTTAGTGTGTTAGGGGCGTGGCCTCACCGATGGTGTGGCATTGTAGTCCAGACCCAGCTGACCTTCCAGGTTCTGAGTGTAGAAGAAGAGTGACACGTTTCCGTAGGTCGCTGAGCTCCTGTAGACCACCAGGTTCAGCATACCCATGGTCTCATTCACCTCAAAGCTACAAGGAAAAACACACAGCCAAACATCAGAAGTGTCTGCCACCTGAGGTTGAATGCACTAATTGTAAGTCTCTCTGGATAAGAACGTCTGCCTCAGTAAATGACTAAAATGTACATGTAAATGAGAATAAGGATCCCTGTGTTTTAGTCACTTGGGTGATTTATTAATTGACAGTCATGAAAGGGGACAGAAAAACAGACATCCTACTGAAGGAGGGGACCAGTGTGGGCTTTTCCCAAACAAGCAACAGTGTCAGTGGGAGGGTGAATTATACAGAGTAGAGAGAGTGTCTCTGAGTGTAGTGCTTTCAGAACCAGACTACATGTTGTAGAGGTAAGACACAMATGACAATGAAAGCCGGAGCCACTTACTTAGTATTTGTCCATTCAATGACACCTCGAATTCCATCATTGGCACCAATGCTGATTTCTGCCACCAAACCATGTGTATCTGAAGAGGAAAGGCAACATTACAATAGGAAGGGTACCTCATGTTCTAAAGTCTTGTTCAAGTAATATTATCATTCAAAAACGAGCATTATCTTCAGCATGAACACTATGACCTGAAGCTGGGCCAGAGCATCTAAAAACGCTGCATAGACGGGTTGAATGTTTAGCAACAAAACCGACGCGGTTGACTTAGATGTTTGACAACATGTAAACTATATTTAGTCTCCAATGTTTGTTGAAAACATAAATTAATTTGCACAATGAGCACCTGTTGTCTCTCAAATACATCATTACAGTTGTTGGTTAGCTAGCTAGAGRTTGTTTTGCCATATTAGTCAGGACAAAACACCTCAAAACAAGACATGGTATCAAGAACAAGATAAAACTTMTTGTCATTGTTGCTAGCTATCTGACCATCCAGATTCACAACAACACACTGCCTMTGCCCCATTGAAGTGTGCACATCATTTTCGTGWAGTTGTYAGTTAACCATTCTAATAGAACTGGAGATGAGGGACATTCACTTCTCACATGCAGCTGAGAGTCAAAGTATGTGTTGACTTATTTATAATGTCCTTAGTAGTGCTGTCTGTCTGTCTGTCTGTGTCTCCGTCTCTCTGTCCGTCTCCGTCTCTCTGTCCGTCTCCGTCTCTCTGTCCGTCTCCGTCTCTCTGTCCGTCTCCGTCTCTCTGTCCGTCTCTGTCTGTCTGTCAGTCACTCTGGGCACAGGCTGCATGAGGGCCATTTAAAGCATTTGGTTTGGCTGTCCCATTTCTCACCACACAGCGTTTTTCAGCTCGACCCAAACGGCCCCTCAAGGGAGATATCAATCATAAGAAGCGTAGCCACTGAGTGCTGGCAGATGAGCCTGTGTCTCTCCAGTCTGTTTAGTATTCTGTCTACTCATCATTTTCTTAAGTTACCCATTCATRAAATTATGGCAGACAACAGAACGCACAAGGGAAAAGTTGGAAAACCCATAGAATTACATGTAGAACTAAAAGTGATTTGTAGGATCTCTGTGGGAAAATGCACATTTATAATGCTTTGTGATTTACATAGTTGTCCATTTGGGACTATGCCAAACCCAGCGTACCTAGTTTAGGACCGGGTGTGAGGGTGGTGATGAGTACTGCAGACGTTACGTTGACCAGGAAAAATTCATCCAACTCAGGGATGTCATCCTGGRAAAATAAATGTATACAATTTGTATGACATATAGCCTACATTTATAGCGTATGAAAACTCCAATGAAATGCATACACATCTACAAGCCTTCCAGAGCACCAACAGAGCCAAGTGTAGGACGTTTCCTGTGTGGGCCAGAGTTGGGTTAAATTCCACTTCAATTCAGTCAATTCTGTAGGTTAACAACAATTTAAATTGCCTAAAAATACATAGAGAGGCATTGAGGAATATTGGTATAGGAATTTCAGTTGACTTGCTGAATTGACTGAATTGAAAAGGCATTGAGCACAGCCCTGGTGGTGGTCTTACATCCAGTATGGTGACAGGGATGGCCACAGAGATCTGTCCATCTTGCAGGATCACTGAGCCCGATACAGAGAGGAAGTCCTGTCCTGGTTCAGCCAGGGCCCCGCCCCCTTCCACCTGGGAAAGGTCCTGGAGGGATCCTCGGACCGTCTCATAGCTGATATTCACTACCCCTGGAAACACAACAACAACAATACTTAACTGATAACACGTACAGTACCAGTCAAAAGTTTGGACACRCCTACTCATTCCACGGTCTTTCTTGATTTTTACTGTTTTCTACATTGTGGAATAATAGTGAAGACATCAAAACTATGAAATAACACATATGGAATCATGTAAATTCCCAATCTGGCCCTCAAACCATCACGGTCACCTAATAATCCCCGGTTTACAATTGGCTCTTTCATCCCCCTCCTCTSCCCTGTAACTATTCCCCAGGTCGTTGCTGTAAATGAGAACGTGTTCTCAGTCAACTTACCTGGTAAAATAAATCAATAAAAATACAAATGTAGTAACCAAAAAAGTGTTAACCAAATGATATGTTATATTTGAGATTCTTCAAAGTAGCCACCCTTTGCCTTAATGACAGCTTTGCACACGCTTGACATTCTCTCAACCAGCTTGTAACCTTTATTTATCTAGGGAAKTCAGTTAAGAACAAATTCTTATTTACAATGACGGCCTACACTGGCCAAACCCGGTACRACGCTGGGCCAATTGTGCCCCACCCTATGGGACTCCCAATCACGGCCGGTTGTGATACAGCCTGGAATCGAACCAGGGTGTCTGCAGTGACACCTCAAGCACTGAGCTGCAGTGTCTTAGACCGCTGCACCACTCGCGAGCCCTTCATGAGGTAGTCACCTGGAATGCATTTCAATTAACAGTTGTGCCTTGTTAAATATTTATTTGTGGAATGTCTTTCCTTCTTAATGCGTTTGAGCCAATCAGTTGTGTTGTGACAAGGTAGTGGTGGTATACAGGAGATAGCCCTATTTGGTAAAAGACCAAGTCCATATTATGGCAAGAACAGCTCAAATAAGCAAAGGAAAACAACAGTCCATCATTACTTTAAAACACGAAGGTCAGTCAATGTGGAAAATGTCAAGAACTTTGAAAGTTTCTTCAAGTGCAATCGCAAAAACCACCAAGAGCTATGTTGAAACTGGCTCTCATGAGGACCACCACAGGAAAGTAAGACCCAGAGTTACCTCTGCTGCAGAGGATAAATTCATTAGAGTTACCAGACTCAGAAATTGCTGCCCAAATAAATGCTTTACAGAGTTCAAGTAACAGACACATCTCAACATCAACTGTTTAGAGGATTAGAGGAGATTATGTGAATCAGGCCTTCATGTTCGAATTTCTGCAAAGAAACCACTACTAAAGGACACCAATCATAAGAARAGACTTGCTTGGGCCAAGAAACACGAGCAATAGACATTAGACCRGTGGAAATCKGTCCTTTAGTCTGATGAGTCCAAATTTGTGATTTTTGGTTCCAACCGCCGTGTCTTTGTAAGACGCAGAGTAGGTRAAYGGATTATCTCCGCATGTGTGGTTCCCACCGTGAASCATGGAGGAGGAGGTGTGATGGTGTGGGGGAGCTTTGCTAGTGACACTGTCTGTGATTTATTTAGAATTCAAGGCACATTTAACCAGTCTGGCTACCACAGCATTCTGCAGCGATATGCCATCCCATCTGGTTTGCACTTAGTGGGACTATAATCTGTTTTTCAACAGGACAATGACCCAACACACCTCCAGGCTGTGTAAGGGCTATTTGACTAAGAAGGAGAGTGATGGAGTGCTGCATCAGATGACCTGGCCTCCACAATCACCTGACCTCAACCCAATTGAGATGGGATGAGTTGGACAGCAGAGTGAAGGAAAAGCAGCCAACAAGTGCTCAGCATATGTGGGAACTCCTTCAAGACTGTTGGAAAACCATTCCAGCTATAGCTGGTTGAGAGAATGCCAAGAGTGTCATCGAAGCAAAGGGTGGCTTCTTTGAAGAATCAAAAATCAAAAATATATTTTGATTTGTTGAACACGTTTTTGGTTACTACATGATTCCATATGTTTTATTTCATAGTTTTGATGTCTTCACTATTATTCTACAATGTAGAAAACAGTAAAAATAAAGAAAAACCCTTTATTGASTRGGTGTRTCCAAACTTTTGACTGGTACTGTACATTACTACTTTTTCAATGAGATCACATGAAATAMGATAACAGATGTGTGAACAAAACTGCATTTACACAGGCAGCCCAATTCTGATATTTTKCCACCAATTGGTCTTTTGACAAATCAGATATATTTTTGCCAAAAATTGGGTTTACGAATTTGGCTGCCTGAGTAAGCGCAGCCTAAGTGGCAAAAAGTCYGATGTTGTTTTGAGAAAATGTATCAAATGTACAGTATAGTCTGAACYTTTCCCATCATTAAGAACTGGAACTTTTCCTGCTCAGGGATAACTAACTGTCGCCACTAGTCCCAAGTCCCTATCCACRACCGACCTGAAGCCAAAAATTCTCTGTTGATGAAGACGTTGAGGTCCCAGACTGACCTGAAGCCCCAAACTCTCTGTTGATGAAGACATTGAGGGTGCCGTCGCGCTCCTCCGTGGTCAGACTGAGGGAGGACGGGGCGATGCTAAGCATCCCAAACGGCCCATCACTGGTCTCCACGGTAACCACCGCCTCGCGCCCCTGGTCATCCAGCGCTCCGTGACCCGTTACCAGAACACCTGGGGGACAAGGAGAACACAATAACTGACGGATACTATCAATACAACCCTAGTCAAACTCAGCCCCAGCCTGACAGAAACTATCAATACAAACCCTAGTCAACTCATACCCAGCCTGACAGAAACGATCTATACAAACAGTAGTCAAACTCATCCCAGCCTGACAGAAACTATCTATACAAACCTATGTCAAACTCATCCCAGCCTGACAGAAACTATCAATACAAACCCTAGTCAAACTCATCCCCAGCATGACAGAAACTATCAATACAAACCCTCAAACTCATCCCCAGCCTGACAGAAACTATCTATACAAACAGTAGTCAAACTCATCCCCAGCCTTAGGGGCTCATACAGACTTAACTCTTTGCTATGGTAACCTATATTGCTGATCAATGCTGCAGAGTCATTGCCAGGCTGTCACTGTAAATAAAAAAGTGCTCTTAACTGACTCGCAATGGTGAAATAGAAGTAACATAAACAGAGATCCAAGTACATAATAGGAAATATTTTGAAATGTGCCTGTTCAGTACTTTGATGGGAAGAGGACAGAGAAGGTGATTCACCATATGTGCGGACGTTGGACAGGATCACCCTGTACAGCTCCTTCTCCTCAGGTTTTGAGTCTTCAAGCAGCTGGAGGACTATGGTGGTGTCCAGTGTTCCCTGTGTGAATGACAATATGCTCGTATTGTATACACCCGAATAAACCTTGTACTGTGCATGGCATGTAAACCATGTGAAACAGAGGAAGCAACTTGGTCAGTTTAATTTACCCCAGTGAAGAATAGTAGTCCTGAGGTGGGTGTGAAGGTCCTGCCAACGCGGGGTCCTTGAATGGCCCAGTCTACTGTGACGTTCCCCAGCCCAGGAGCTGTCCTGCTCACCAGCAGGGGCAGCCTCTCCCCTACAACACACACATACACACACACACACGGATGAACAGACGCACGCAAGCGCACACACACACACACATACAGACGCACGCACGCACACAAACACATGCACACAAAGTGGTTGAAAAAGTACCCAGTTGTCATACTTGAGTAAAAGCAAAGATACATTAATAGAAAATTACTCTGTAAGTAAAAAATATCTGTAAGTATCTCCAATAGTCAGACATAATTTACAAACCAAGCATTTGTGTTTAGTGAGTCCGCCAGATCAGAGGCAGTAGGGATGACCAGGGATGTCCTCTTGATAAGTATGAATTTGACAATTTTCCTGTCCTGCTACGCATTCGACAATGTAACGAGTACTTTTCGGTGTCAGAGAAAATGCATGGAGTAAAAAGTACAATATTTTCTTTAGGAATTTAGTGAAGTAGAAGTAGTCAAACATATAAATAGTAAAGTACAGATACCCCCCAAAAAACGCTAAGTATTTTTACTGTACACCAGCACACACACAAACACACACACACACACACACACACACACCACACACACAACACACACAACACACACACACACACACATCACACACACACAACCACATCACACACACACACACACACCACAACCACACACACACGTTAGTCACCTGTTTAAGATAATACAGTGGAGCAACATTTCATCAGCAGAAAAGCCAGGCTAATTGAAAACGGTCCTTACAAGTACATATAAGCAGTGTTGGGGAGTATGAACTACATGTGTCAACTAGTAATTTAACTCCATTGTTGCAAGTAGCTTGGTTGAGTGTGACCTAAATTTAGCTTGTTAGAGCGTTTTTCAGTAGTTAATTACTTTGTTGCCATGTATGTTTGTAGCTAAATACTAGGAACTACACACTCATTGTTTTGCAAAAATTAAATAAAATATGCAGCTAAAGTAGGGCAGACAACAAAAAAAAATCTTCATAGAGACCTGCATTTATTGCTCATTTGAAATATTGTTCAAATTAGCACCATTACAGCATTGGTTAACATCTGACTTCCAGAGTGATCTGTTTTTGCAATTTGTAGTCTATGACGTTCAAGATTTTAGAAATTGATTAAGTAGTTGGAGGTGGTTGAACTACAATGTTCAAAGCTGACTTTATTGCAGAAAGCTATGTTCTTAAACGGGCAATCTGCGAATAGCAATCTTGCAGTAGTATCTTGCGAGTACAATCTGGCATAACAATCTAGCATGCATAGCATCTGAGTAGACATCTGCTAGCATGCGTAGTAATCGCAGTAGCAATCTGCGTAGCAATCTGCGAGTAGCAATCTGCGACAATGCTGCAGTAGCAATCGTGCATAACAATCTGCAGTAGTAATGTGCAGAACAATCTGCAGTAGTAACTGACCAATCCTCGCCATAGCATCTGCAGTAGCAATTGGCTACACGTGAGTAGCAATCTGCAGTTACATCGCAGTAAGGACTAACAATCGGCCAGTAACATAAGAACTCTGATCGCAGTAGCCAATCTGCCATAGTAATCGAAACAATCTGCAGTGCAATCTGCAGTAACAATCTGCAGTAGCGAACTGCAGAACAATCTCCACTTAGCAATCTGCAGTAAATCTGAGTAACAAATCTGAGTACAGCATCTTGAAATCTGGCAGTAGCAATCTGCAGTAGCAATCTGCAGTAGCAATCTGCAGTAGTAATCTGCAGTAGCAATCTGCAGTAGCAATCGGCAGTAGCAATCGGCAGTAGCAATCTGCAGTAGCAATCTGCAGTAACAATCTGCAGTAGTAATCTGCAGTAGTAATCTGCAGTAACAATCTGCAGTAACAATCTGCAGTAGCAATCTGCAGTAGTAATCTGCAGTAGCAATCTGCAGTAGCAATCTGCACTAGCTTCTTCCATTTTCGGGCTTCTAAATTAATGACATATAGCCCATTGATTCCTGAAAAATATCATTTATAAATGCCTCATGAGCTTAGTTCAAMTGTCGTACCCCATTAGAACCAACATATAAGCTTGTTTTCAATGTTTGTAAACAAAGTAAATGTAAACACTATATAGCCTCAAAACAGGGTTAAAACTATCATTTGGATATCGTGGTCAGTCCTTGCATACATAGCTCTGTTTATGAATTTGAGAGTGGTTCGACTTTTCCAGCCCTATCCCTCAGCTTTGTTATTGTTTCAACTGCTGATTGCCACTTTAAGAGGAGCTTTAATGTAACTTAACTTCTTCCAGTATGAAGTAATTGGTAGCTTGGTAAACTATATTTTTAGAGTAGATTCCACACCACTGATTATAAGGAGACTATTGTTCAACATGGGTTTAGTAAACTGTGTGATGCATGTGATGAGAGGCAGTATTTGCATTTGATTATATAGGATGCCTTCCTGTTTATTTCTAATGTCAAGGTTATTTCTCATTGCCATTTCATTGCGCAAATGTTAGCCATAGTCCGCTGTTTTAGATGAGTAAACCAGGATATAGGACTTGACGAGGGCAATTTGAAGGACCTTCCTTAGCTACCGTAGGTGCTTCAGATACTCATTATATCAGTAAGTGGTGTAAGGATTTGCCACAGATAAGAGTGGAAGAGCTCTGTCATGCATGTCCAATGAGCTATGCCTGGAACTAACTGCATGAGCCACCTATTGCCACATGCTCCTCCCACTACCTGCTGCRTTCCTTCATTAATTMATTGGTTGTCTCCGAATCCCACGGAGTGCAAAGCGATGAATGAGGTTGGGGTAGTGGTGTTGAGCTATGGTAACTGTGTTTGCGGTAKGGTAGCTGTGTTGAATGAGGTTGAGCTATGGTAGCTGTGTTGAATGAGGTTGAGCTATGGTAGCAGTGTTAAGCTATGGTAGCTGTGTTGAGCTATTGTAACTGTGTTGCGCTATGGTAACAGTGTTGAGCTATGGTAGTGGTGTTGAGCTATGGTAGCTGTGTTGAGCTATTGTAACTGTGTTGCGCTATGGTAACAGTGTTGAGCTATGGTAGTGGTGTTGAACTATGGTAACTGTGTTGAGCTATGGTAACAGTGTTGAGCTATGGTAGCTGTGTTGCCGTATGGTAACTGTGTTGA
>NC_036855.1:5346166-5348033 GCF_002910315.2 Salvelinus sp. IW2-2015
TGGTAGATTTGTTGAGCTATGGTAGCTGTGTTGAGCTATGGTAACTGTGTTGAGCTATTGTATACTGTGTTGAGCTATGGTAACTGTGTTGAGGTCTATGGTAGCTGTGTTGAGCTATGGTAGCTGTGTTGAGCTATGGTAACTGTGTTGAGCTTATGGTAAACTGTGTTGAGCTATGTAACTGTGTTGACTATGGTTAGCGGCGTAGTATGTACTGGTGTTGAGCTATGGTAGCGTGTTGAGCTTAATCATGGTAACTGGTTTGAGCTATGGTAACTGGTTGAGCAGGGTAAATGTGTTGCACCGGTGTTAGCTATGGTAACTCTGTGTTGAGCTATGGTAACTGTGTTGAGCTATGGTAGCGGTGTTGACCTTTTCAAACAGCACTTTTATGTATGTATGATCATAAATCCATTTAGAGAAATGCAATGTTCAGCTTATTTCGGTACAAATGGTTGCATTTTGACAGGTGTTAATATCGTTACTATCAGGGGAGGCTATTTTGTCATTAGTGTCTGCTTGGCAAACTGGCTCTTTGCAGAGACATAATAATAATTCACAGAGTGATTAACATTGAGGCTTGCTTCATTAAATTGACTGACAGGGGCCCCTCTACCACACTCACCCTCTCTGGCGATAACAGAGCGTGAGGCTGAGTGGAAGCCCACCACCCCAGCCACGTTGTCGTTAGCCAGGATGATGATGGTGACCGTGTCTGAGCTGGGCAGGATCCGACTGCCTCCCGCAGTCTTCACCAAGCCAACCATCAGATTCTCGCTGTCCTCGGGCTCCAAATCATCCACGATCACTATCTCAATGTTCTTCTTAAAATCGCCTTGGGATGAAGGGAACACTTCAATATATGAAGGGAASACACACAATATACTGCATATCAAAAAATGCATTCATATCCAAAAAGCCTTCTGTAGTACTAGATGTCAAACCTACCATCGGCAAAGACAAGTGTTTCTCCAGTCCCGGTGAAGTCAGTGCCCGGTGTAGCCATTCCACCCACGAACCTCCACTCCACAGTCACCTGCCCTAGGCTGCCCCCCCTCCTCTCTATGACCAGGGGTACTGACACACGTGGCYCCTCCCTCACCTCCAGATAGAGCCCGTCCTGTGTAGCATTAGGGCTGAGGCTGTAGATGAGAAACACCCCAAAGGCATCCCCATTCATGCCTATTGTGACCACTGCCTTGTCCGGATGCCCTATGGAGGGCAGGTTCTTCTGAGCCACCGTCAAATTCACCAGCACCACCTTCAGGATGCGGATGGAGAAGCTCTCGTCCATTTCGGGGAGTTTGTCCGTCAGAATGGGCACGGTCAGGTTGGCTTCACCTGAGCCGTCCTCCAAGATGGCTGTCTGTGCTGTCGTAGTGTAGTCACTCCCCGCCACGGCCTGCGAGCTGAAGAGAGCGGTGGTGGCCGTGGTGTTTTTGGTGTAGGTGAGGGTCTGGGCGGACGCGGTCAGCTGGGCGGCCCCGCTGGTCACCCAGGTGCAGGAGGCCATGGGGGAAGATCCCCCAGGAAGAGACAGGGAAAAGGCCTGGCAGGCTCTCTCCCTTAGGCAGGCAGCAGCACAGACAACCAGGGGGTCCCCTTGGGAGCTGATGTTGACTGGCCTGCGGGGGGCGCCAGAGGGCACTCCTGACACCGGGGGGCTGTAGTACAACAGCAGGTTCKGGCCTTCAGTCTGGGYCATGCTCACTATGTCTATCTCTGAGGTGCTGTAGAGGACCTCCACTCGGCCAAAATGACCACCACTGACAAGATGAGTGAGAGAGACAGAGTTAAGAGGAAGGACAGAGAGAGGGAGAGAGCGTTAGTTGAGATGAAGGACAGAGAGAGGGAGAGAGAGTTGAGA
>NC_036855.1:5348058-5373279 GCF_002910315.2 Salvelinus sp. IW2-2015
TGAAAGGAACAGAGAAGAGGGAGAGAAGGTTAGTTTGAGATGAAAAGGACAGCGAGAGGAGAAAAGAGAGTACATTTGAGATTAAGGAACAGAGAGAGGGAGAGGAGAGTTGAGAAATGAAGGACAGAGAGAGGGAGAGAAGAGTAGTTGAGATGAAGGACAGAGAGAGGGAGGAGAACGTTAGTTGAGATGAAGGACAGCGAGAGGGGGGAGAGTTAGTTTTGAGATGAAGGACAAGCGAGAAGGGAAGAGGAGAGTACCATTGGAGATTAAGGTTTGAGAGAGGGAGAGAAAGTAAATTGAGATTAAGGACAGAGAGATGGAGAGAGAGTTTAGTTGAGATGAAGGACAGAGAGAGGAGAGAGAGTTGAGATAAAGGACAGAGAGAGAGGGAGAGAGAGTTAAGTTGAGATGAAGACAGCGAAAGGGAAGAGAGAGTACATTGAGATTAAGGTTTGAGAGAGGAAGAGAAGAGTAAATTGAGAATTAAGGACAGAGAGAGGAGAGAGAGAGTTTGAGATGAAGGAAAGAAGAGAGGGAGCATGAGATAGTGACAGAGCAGAAGACATTGAATTAAGAAGAGGAGAGAGAGAGAGTTATGAGACAAGGTGAAGAGTTGATATGAGACGAGAGGGAGACATGAGTTAGTGTTAGAATGAAGGACAAAGAGGGAGAAGTTATTTGAAGAGCTGAGGAGAGAGAGAAGATTAGGAGAGCAAGAGTTGAGTTGACGATGAGAGGTTATGAGAGAAGAGAGAGGGAATTAGAAAGGAGATGAGAGGAGTAGAGAAGACGGGAAGAGAGAATCATGAATAGTTTGAGAGCAAGAGTAAATTGGATAGCGAAGAGGGAGAAGAAGTTAATTGAGATAAGGACAGAGGAGGGAGAGAGTAGTATTTGAGATGAAGACAGAGAAGGGGGAGAAGTGTTTGAATTGAAGGACAGAGAGAGGAGAAGAGAGTTAGTTGAGATAAGAACAGAGAGATAGGTGAGAGAGAGTTAGTTGAGATGAAGGACAGAGAGAGGGAAGAGATGTAGTTTGAGATGAAGGACAGAGAGAGGGAGAGAAGTTAGTTGAGATTCGAAGGGGAGAGCTGGAGACAGAGAGAGTAGAATTGAGATAAGGACAGACAGGGGAGAGAAGAGTTAGTTGAGAAATGAAGGACAGAGAGAGGGAGAGAAGAGTTGAGATTAGAGAGGAGAGAGAGTTAGTTGAGAATGAAGGACAGAGAGAGGGAGAGAGAGTTAGTTGAGATGAAGGACAAGAGAGGGAGAGAGAGTTAGTGAGATGTTGAGATGAAGGACAGTGAGAGGAGAGAGAGCTACATTGAGATTAAGGTTTGAGAGAGAGAAGAGAGAGTATTGAGATTAAGACAGAAGAGAGGGAGAGAGAGTTAGTTGAGATGAAGGACAGAGAAGGGAAGAGAGAGTTAGTTGAGATGAAGGGACAGAGAGAGGGAGAGAGAGTTAGTTTGAGATAAGAAAGGATAGTAGAGGGACGAAGAGAGTTATCATTGAGATTAAGGTTGATATGAAGAGAGGGAGAGAGAGTAATTGAGAATTAAGACAGAGAGAGAGAAGTTAGTTGAGATGAAGGACAGAGAGAGGGAGGAGAGTGAGATGAAGGACAGAGAGAGGAGCAGAGAGTTAGTTGAGATGAAGGACACGAGGGAGAGAGAAGAGTTTGAGATGGAAGGAGAAAGAGAGGGAGAGAGTTAGTTGAGATGAGATGAGAATGAAAGGAGAGAGTTAGTTGAGATGAAGGAAAAGAGAGAGGGAGAGAGAGTGAGTTGAGCATCCAAGTCAAAGAACAGAAAAGTAGCAATATGTAATTTCACTGCCACAAAGACCTGCCAACAAACAAACCTTCGACGGACAGTAATGTTGGCCACAAAAAATTCCCTCGAGAGGTTCCTGCACTTGATAACACAGACTGCTCAAAGTAGACCGTTCCATACGGGTTGTCATTGGCTGGACAATGATATTGACTGTTTTTGTCTCTTCCAATGTTTCCTCCAATTAGTGGCACTGAGCAATTCCACCTTGATTATCTGAAAAGCACAAGAACGTTTAGAGGAAAAATGGCATATGTTATATTATTGTATTATAGGCCTATATATTATATAGCATATATTATTATAACAAGCCTTTGTTTGGCAAAAAATAACAAAAATGTAAGAAATTACGCTGTGTTTCTTACTTCCTCAATTTCGCACATTCGTCTCTAGGACCTCAACTTTCAACGTCTTCATAGTTTCTCCTGGCGCAAAGGTGACCTCTCCTGACCACAGGCTGGAGGTCCCTACTGCTGCTCTGCCGTTTCACCGTGGCTCCCACTGGACAACCACGGTCCCTATGGCTCCAGCGTTTCGCACGATGGGCAGTGTCACCTGGAATGAGTTCACCCCTGCTCTCTATGGTTGACGGAGCAGCCTGAAATACTAGGGTTAGTTAGCATCTGAAATACTAGGGTTAGCGGTTAGGAGTAGCAGTCTGAAATTACTAGGGTTAGGGTTAGGGTTAGGGTTTAGCAGTCTGAAATACTAGGTTAGGGTTAGGGGTTAGCATTCTGAATATACTAGGGTTAGGTTAGGGGTTAGCATTCTGAAATACTAGGTTAGGTAGGGTTAGCCGTGAAATACTAGAGTTAGGGGTTAGGTTAGCAGTCTGAAATACTAGAGTGGGGTTAGCCAGTCTGAAATACTAGGGTTAGGGGTTAGGGTTAGCATTCTGAAATACTAGGGTTAGGGTTTAAAGGGTTAGCATTCTGAAATACTAGGGTTAGGGGTTAGCGTCTGAAATTACTAGGTGTTAGGGTTAGGGGTTAGCATTCTGAAATACTTAGGGTTAGGGTTAGGGGTTAGGGGTTAGCCGTCTGAAATACTAAGGGTTGGGTAGGGGTTAGGGTTAGGCAGTCTGAAATACTAGGGTTAGGGGGTTAGCCGTCTGAAAACTTACTAGGGTTAGGGGGTTAGGGGTTAGCAGTCTGAAATACTAGGGGTAGGGTTAGGGGTTAGGGGTTAGCCGTCTGAAATACTAGGGTTAGGGGTTATGGGGTTTAGCATCTGAAATAGCTAGGGTTAGGGGTTAGGGGTTAGCCGTCTGAAATACTAGGCTTAAGGGGTTAGCATTCTGAAATACTAGGGTTAGGGTTAGGGGTTAGGGTAGCCGTCTGAAATACTAGGGTTAGGGGTTAGGGGTTTAGGGTTTTTAGCAGTGCGATATTACTAGGGTTACGGGGTTAGGGGTTAGCCGTCTGAAATACTAGGGTTAGGGGTTAGGGGTTAGCATCTGAAATACTAGGCGGTTAGGGTTAGGGGTTAGGGGTTAGCCGTCTGAAATACTAGGGTTTTAGGGTTAGGGGTTAGCAGTCTGAAATACTAGGGTTAGGGGTTAGGGGTTAGCCGTCTGAAATACTAGGCGTTAGGGGTTAGCATTCTGAAATACTAGGGTTAGGGTTATGGGGTTAGGGTTAGCCGTCTGAAAATACTAGGGTAGTTGGTTAGGTCTGATGGTTAGGGGTTATAGCAGTCTGAAATACTAGGGTTAGGGTTAGGGTTGCGTCTGAAATACTAGGTTAGGCGGTTAGCATTCTGAAATACTAGGTTAGGGGTTAGCCGTCTGAAATACTAGGGTTAGGGGTTAAGGGTTAGGGAGTTAAGCCGTCTGAAATACTAGGGTTAAGGGTTAGGTTAGGGGTACCGTCTGATCTAGGGTTGGGGTTAGGGTAGCCTCTGATACTAGGGTTAATAGGGGTAGCCGTCTGAATACTAGGGTTAGGGGTTAGGGGTTACCGTCGATCTCAGGGTTCAGAGGTTAGGGTTAGCAGTCGAATACTAGGGTTAGGGTTTAGGGTTTAGAGGTTCGGGGTTAGAGTTAGGGGTTAGCAGTCTGAAATACTAGGGTTTAGGGGATTAGGGTTAGGAGGTTAGGGTTTAAGGGTTAGGTTAGGGTTAGCAGTCTGAAATACTAGGGTTAGGGTTAGGGTTAGCCGTCCTGGTAATCAGGGTTAGGGGTTAGGGGTTAGTAGGGTTAGGGGTTGAGGTTATTAAGGTTAGCAAGTTAGATACTAGGGGGGTTAGGAGAATTAGGATTAGGGAGTTAGCCGCTGAAAATTACCTAGTCCTAAGGCGTTAGGGGTTAGAGGGTTAGCCGTCTGAATACTAGGGTTAGGGTTAGGGGTTAGCTGTCTGAAATACTAGGGTCGAGGTTAGGGGTTGCCGTCTGAAATACTAGGGTTAGGGTTAGGGGTTAGCCGTCTGAAATACTAGGTTTGGGTAGCGTCTGAATACTAGGTCAGGGTTAGGGGTTAGCCGTCTGATCATAGGTTGGTAGGGTTGGGTTAGCAGTCTGAAATACTAGGTTAGGGTTAGGGGTTAGCGTCTGAAATACTAGGTTAAGGGGTTCAGGGTTAGCCGTCTTGAAATACTAGGGTTAGGGTTAGGCGTTAGCCGTCTGAAAATACTAGGGTTAGGGGTTAAGGGTTAGCCGTCTGAAATACTAAGGGTTAGGGGTTAGCCGTCTGAAATACTAGGTTAGGTTATGGGGTTAGCCGGTCTGAAATACTGCAGGGGTTAGGGGTTAGCCATCTGAAATACTAGGTTTAGGGTTAGGGTTAGCCGTCTGAAAATACTAGGGTTAGGGTTAGGGGTTAGCCGTCTGAAATACGCGAGGGTTCGGGGTTAGCCGATCTGTGAAAAATACTAGGTTAGGGTCTAGGGGAGCAGTCTGAATACTAGGGTCAGAGGTTAGGGTTAGCCGTCTGAAATACTAAGGGTTAGGGTTAGGGATTAGCCGTCTGAAAATACAGGGTTAGGGGTTAGGGGTTAGCAGTCTGAAATACTAGGGTCAGAGGTTAGGGGTTAGCCGTCTGAAATACTAGGGTCAGAGGTTAGGGGTTAGCCGCTGAAATACTAGGGTTAGGGGTTAGGGGTTAGGGTGTTAGCCGTCTGAAATACTAGGGTAGGGGTTAGAGGGTTAGGGTTAGCAGTCTGAAATACTAGGGTAGGGTTAGGTGTTTAGCAGTCTGAAATACTAAGGGTTAGGGGTTAGGGGTTAGCCGTCTGAAGATACTAGGGTTAGGGGTTAGGGAGTGTAGCCGTCTGAAATACTAGGGTTAGGGGATTAGAGGTTAGGGGTTTTAGGACCGTCTGAAATACTAGGGTTAGGGGTTAGGGTTAGCCGTCTGAAATACTAGGGGTAGGTTAGGGGTTAGCCGTCTGAAATACTAGGGTTTAGGGTTAGGGGTTAGCCGTCTGAATACTAGGGTTAGGGGTTAGGGGTTACCGTCTGAATATACCAGGGTTAGGGGTTAGCAGTCTGAAAATACATAGGGTTAGGGGTTAGGGGTTAGGGTTAGCAGTCTTGAAAATACTAGGGTTGGGTTAGGGGTTAGGGGTACAGTCTGAAATACTAGGGTTAGGGGTTAGGGCGTCAGTCTGAAATACCAGGGTTAGAGGTTAGGGGTTAGCCGTCTGAAATACTAGGGTTAGGGGTTTTAGGGGTAGGGCGGTTAGCCCGTCTGAAATTACTAGGGTTAGGGGTTAGGGGTTAGGGTTTAGCCCGTCCTGAAATACTAGGGGTTAGGTTAGGTTAGGGGTTAGCCGTCTGACAATACCCCTAGGTTGTTAGGAGTTTAGGGTTAGCCGTCTGAAATACTAGGGTTAGGGGTTAGGGGTTAGCAGTCTGAAATACTAGGGTTAGGGGTTAGGGTTAGCCATTCTGAAATACTAGGGAACCAACACAGTACTTTTGATGAGGTTCCAATGGGTCACCTTTAACTAATAAAGGAACAATGTGCAGAGATTTCCTTTGGGCTCTTTTTAGACGAAAATACAATGATTATTGGCTAATGTAGTCTCATGTCCATTGTGCATGTACTGTGAAATCTGATTGGTCGAAATGAGCATCTGATAACAGTGAGGGAAAAAGTATGCTCCCCTTGCTGGTTTGTACGTTTCTTGCCACTGTACAAAGAAATTATCCGTCCTCATCAATGTTAATGTAGGTTAATTTGAACAGTGAGAGACAGAATAAATCAACAAAATATCCACGAAAAACACATGTGCAAAAATTGTATAAATTGATTTTGCAATTTTAAATGAGGGAATATACAGTATTTGCACCCCATCTGCAAAACAATGACATTAGTACTTTGTAGGCAAAACCCTTCGTTGGCACATCACAAGGTCACAGACGTTTCTTGTAGTGGCAACCAGGTTTGCACATATCTCTAGGAGGGATTTTGTCCCACTCCTCTTTGCAGATCTCTCCAAGTCATTAAGGTTTTCGAGGCTGACGTTTTGGCAACTCGCAACCTTCAGCTCCCTCCACAGCCGTGTGAGATGTTCTCTATGGGGATTGATAGTGCTGGAGACATGGTCCGTATAGGGCGCACTCCAGGGAACCTAATGTGCTTCTTCTTGAGCCACCTCCTTTGTTGCCTTGGCGCGTGTGTTTTGGGTCATGTGTGCATGTCTGGTTGGATGAACCGCTATGTCCTCGTGGCTCATGTACCGCATTTCTTCTGAATGCTCCTGGGTTGGCTGAAGTGTGGACAGGAGGTTCTCACCCAAGATTTGACGTACTAGGCCCCGTCCATCGTCCCTTTGATGCAGTGGTGGTCTTGTCCTGTGTCCCCTTAGCAGAAAAAGCTCGACCCCACAGCCTAATTGTTTTGTCCACCTCTCAGTGTGTTGTGGACGGTGGGGTGTATAGCGGTCCTTGCTGTGGGATAGGCTCGCATAGGTATGACAATTTCCTCCTCCTCCAAAACACCGGGCTGTAGTAGAGTTGATGCCAAAGAGCTCCGATTGTGTAGCGATATGCATCCTGACCCCACTGACACTTTCAGCTCCCAGTTGTCCTCTGAAATCCATTCAGTAATGTGTCTCACTTAGGTGCAACTTCTCTCCAGAACAGGGGACATTTGTTACTCGTATCTATAAGCGACGCGTGGCTCCATTGCGCTGGACTTGCGGGCATGGAATCTAGATTTGATTAGTATTGCTTTCTGTGGACAGGTTCTTTTATACAGGTAACAAGCTGAGATTAGTGTGGCGATCTCTCCTTTAATGAGCTGTGGCTCCATAATCTCCGATGTCAACGGCTCGTTACCTGTTGATACAATATAATCCACTGCGGGAGCCAGGCATCTTTCTCGATTGATACTTAAATACTTTTTCCTCGACTCATAAATGCAGCAATCAATTATTGATAAACATTTTTTGACATGCGTTTTATTGTGTTGCTTTTTGTCTGGTCTCGTCTAATTCTGACTCTCTCACTGTTTAAATAAAACCTAACATTAAAATTGTAGAACTGATCACATTCTTTGTCCAGTTGGCAAACGTACAAATCAGGAGGGGATCAAAATATTTTTTTCCGCTCACATTCTAGAACTATATTGACTAGTAACATCACGTACGTGAGGGCATGTCTGTGTTGGAGAGGAGAAGACGGTGAGCTAACAAAGCCCCAAAAAGGGTCGTCGGAGGGCCAGGATGGTGAAATGATGTGGCGGGTGAGTCACACCCGCAGTTTAGCACCCCCTGTGTGACTGTTGACAACTCGATGCGGAAGGTCTCCTCCAGCTCAGGAATCACTATCATCAATGATGTAAGAAATGGGCAACTGGGCCTTATGGTCTCCCCTCCAGGAGAACCACGTCAGAGAAGCGCTAACGCTTGTAGGTCGTCACCATGGTTGACACACCAGTTGTGACCAATCACACAATTTGTCATACATTTGGCGCACGCTTGCCACACACAACACACACAGTCCCTGCTATTACGCGTTTATATGAGTCAGATATTGATACTATTGAGATGATGTAGACCACATGACCAACTCTGGCAGTCATTGGTACAGTGCTCTGAAACTTCACAGATACGTCAGCGCAAAATTCCCCAAATGCGTGTGACATTGATAATGGGTCCAACATAGTTCTCGGCCACGTTGACGGCAAGAGGCGGACAGCTGCAGAAACCCAAAGGCGTCAATCACTGCTCTACTATGACCTGGGCCACGTCTCTGCCTTCCGGACCAAGAGAGGAGACCGGACAACTAGGAAAAAGAAGAAGAAACTGTATGGTTGACAAAAAACAATATCCCTAGTCCAGCGCATACACTACAATGACCAAAAGTATGTGGACACCTGCTCTTATTCGACATCTCATTCCAAAAATCAAGGGGCATTAATATGGAGTTGGTCCCCCCCTTTTCCTCCTTTAACAAGCCTCCACTTTCTGGGAAGGCTTTCCCACTAGATATTTGGAACTATTGCTGCGTGGACTTGCTTTCCCATTTCAGCCAAAGATCATTAGTTGAAGGTAGGGCACTGAATTTGGGCAATTGAGGCCTGACTCGCAGTCGGCGTTCCAATTCCACAAGGTTTTTCGATTGGGTCACTAACTTTGGTCACTACTCTGTGCAGGCCAGTCAAGTTCTTTCCACACAGATGCTTCGACAAACCATTTCTGTATGGACCTCGCTTTGTGGCATTGGGGGGCCCCCCTTGTCATGCGTGATAATAAAAGGAAAGGCCTTCCCTCAACTGTTCAGCAATGTTTGGTATTGGTTGGACAGGATAGTCTAGATGATTACATGTTCTTGGGCAGGAGGAGATCTCAGTATGGCGTTAAGATTTCCCTTCACTGGAACTTCAGTGGGCCTACCACCATGACATAGAGGCAGTACGCACCGCATTGCGAACCTCGAGCGCAAAACTTGCTAACGAGTGTGTCTAAACGTACAGGCACATGTCTGGCAGAAATGGCAAGTAGCGAGTTTCTCCCTGGCATCTGCTAAACCCAGAATTTTTCCGTCGGACTGCAGATTGTGAAGAGTGATTCCTCACTCCCAGAAAGAACGCGTTTCCACTGCTCCAGAGTCCAATGGCGGCGAGCTTTTTTAAATGTATTTTTTTATTGTAAAATGTAACCTTTATTTAACTAGGCAAATCAGTTAAAAGAACAATTTATTATTTAGCAACGGCGCGAGCTTTACAACCTCCAAGCCGATGTTGGCATTGCGCATGGAGAGCCCGGCTGCGGAAACCAATTTCCAATGGAAGCTCCCGATGAAACAGGTATTGTGCTGACGTTGCATTCCAGAGGCAGTTTTGGAACTCGGTAGTGAGTGTTCAACCGAGGACAGACGAGTTTTTACGCTTCAGCACTCGGCAAGTCCCGTTCTGTGAGCTGGTGTGGTCTACCACTTTGTGGTTGAGAACGTTGTGCTTCTGACGTTTCCCACTTCCATCAAAATCAGCACTTATCAGTTGACCGGGGCACTGTAGCAGGACGAAATGACGAACTGACTTGTTGGAAAAGGTGGCATCCATGACCGTGCCATGTTGAAAAGCATAAGCTCTTCAGTAAGGCCATTCTACTGCCAAAGTATGTCTATGGAGATGCAATGGCTGTGGTGCCGATTTTTAACACTGTATGCAACGGGTTGTGGCTGAAAATAGCCGAAATTCACTAATTTTAGAAGGGGTGTCCACATACTTTAGTTTATAATATAGTGAACAGTGAAAGTCGGAAAGTTTACATACACCTTAGCCAAAATACATTTAACTCAGTTTTTCACAATTCCTGAACATATTAATCCTAGTAAAACGTCCCGTCTTAGGTCCAGTTAGGATCACCACTTTAATTTTAAGAAAAATGTGAAATTCAGAATAATAGTAGAGAAAGAATGATTTATTTCAGCTTTTATTTTTTTCATTAAACTGAGTCAGGTTTGTAGGCCTCCTTGCTCGCTCAACGCTTTTTCAATTCTGCCCACAAATGTTCTATGGGATTTGAGGTTCAGGGCTTTGTGGATGGCCTCCAATACCTTGACCTTTGTTTGTCCTTAAGCCATTTTGCCACAACTTTGGAAGTATGCTTTGGGTCATTGTAACAGTTGGAAGACCCATTTTGCGACCAAAGCTTTAACTTCCTGACTGATGTCTTGAAGATGTTGGCTTCAATATATCCAGCATAATTTCCCTCCCCATGATGCATCTATTATGTGAAGTGCACAGTCCCTCCTGCAGCAAAAGCACCCCCACAACACTATGATGCTGCCACGCCCTGTGCTTCACGGTTGGGATGGTGTTCTTCGGCTTGAAGCTTCCCCTTTTTCCTCCCCAAACTAACAAATGGCATTATGGCCAAACAGTTCTTTTTTGTTCATCAACCTGAGGACAGGTATGGATTATAGTATGGAATTTGGTCCCATGATGCAGTTTTGCAAACCGTAGTCCTGGCTTTTTTTATGGGGTTTTGGAGCAAGTGTCCCTTCTTCTTGGCTGAGCGACCTTTGAGGTTATGTCGATATAGGAACTCGTTTACTGTGGATATAGATTACTTTTTGTACGGCGTTTTCCTCCAGCATCTTCAACAGGGTCCTTGCTGTTGTTCTGGGATTGATTTGCCTTTTCACACCAAAAAGTATGTTCATCTCAAAGGAGACCAGAAAGCGCATTCTCCTTCCTAATGGTATATCGGCTGCGTGGTCCCATGGTGTTTATAACTTGTGTACTATTGTTTGTACAGATGAATGTGTACCTTCAGGCATTTGGGAAATTGCTCCAGGAGAACCCAGACTTGTGGAGATCTACAATTGGTTTTTCTAAGGTCTTGCTGATTCTTTAGATTTTCCATGGATGTGCAAGCAAAAGAAGCACTGAGTTTGAAGGTAGCCTGTGAAAATACATCCACAGAAACACCTCAATTGACTCAATGATGTCAATTAGCCTAATCAGAAAGCTTTAAAGCCATGACGATCATTTCTGGATGTTTTCCAAGCTGTTTTAAAGAAGCTCAGTCCAAACTTAGTGTATGTAAACTTCTGACCCACTGGAATGTGATACAGGTTGAATTAAATAAGTAATAATCTGTATGTAAACAATTGTTTGGAAAATTACTTGTGTCATGCACAAAAGTAGAATGTCCTAACCGACTTGCAAAAACTATAGTTTGTTAACAAGAAAATTTATGGAGTGGGTTGAAAAAACGAGTTTTTAATGACTCGCAACCTAAACTGTATGTAAATTTGCCGAATTCAACTGTATATATATATAAAGTGTTTAAATATAGTTGAATGTATATATATAACATTATATATAAGTGTATGTATATATGCGTACATTATATATAGTGAATGAAATGTATGTATATCATGAATGCATGTACACTAAATCGTTCAAAAAGTTTGGGGTCACTTAGAAATGTACCTGTTTTTTGAAAGAAAGCAATTTTTTTGCCTAATTAATAATAACATTAAATTGATGCAGAAATACAAGTGTAGACATTCTTTATGTAGTAAATGAACTATTGTGGCTGGAAACGGCAGATTTCATGGGAATTATTACAATAGGGGCGTACAGAGGCCAGCATCTCGGAAGTCGCCTCTTCACTTGTTGACGTTGAGACTGGGTGTTTGCGGTACTAATTTAAATGAAAGCTTGCCAGTTGAGGAACTTGTGAGGCGTCCTTTTTCTCAAACTAGGACACTCCTAATGGTACTTGTCCTCTTGCTCAGTTGTGCACCGGGAGCCTCGCCCACACCTCTTTCTAATCTGGTTAGAGACAGTTGCAGCTGTTCTGTGATAGGGAGTAGAACACATTTCTTTCCGCAATGGAATAGCCCTTCATTTCTCAGAAACAAGAATGACTGACAAGTTTTCAAGAAAGGTCTTGTTTTCTGGTCATTTTGAGCATGTAATCGAACCCAAACAAATGCCCTGAATAACTCCAGACACTCAAAACGTTCCCAGGTAAACGGACTATTTCTCAGGTCCAGATCTAGAATTATGCATATAATTTTACAGAATTAGGATAGAAAACACTCCAAAGTTTCCAAAACTGTAAAAATATTGTCTGTGAGTATAAACAAAAACTGTTTCTGCAGGAGAAAACCTGAGGAAATCATCCGAAAAGTGATTTAATCTGTGTTTTCCTTGCCTCTCTTTCTTCCAATTGAAAGGGGTATCAACCAGATTCCTTTTCCCAATGGCTTCGCTCAGGCTGTGACCAGGCTTTGACATAGTTCAAGGCTTTTAATTTTGAAAAAAATGAGCGATGTTTTCAAAAAGTAGTCAGGTTCCTTTGATTAGTTCCTGCGCGCGAGGAAGGGTAGCTCTCCATTTTCCTTTCTCTCTTTATTGAATAGGTTAACGGTCCGGTTGAAATATATCGATTATGTTTTTGTTAAAAAACAACCCTGAGGATTGATTATAAAAACATTTGACATTTGACACTGAACATGTACGGATACGTTTTGGAATTTTCGCGAACGGAACGAGGCTTTGGGTTTTCTTGAACAATAACGCGCAACCCAAATGGCGTTTTTTTGTTATTAAAAAGTAATTTATCGAACAAAAAATAACATTTATTGTTAACTGGGAGTCTCGTGAGTGCCAAACCGAAGATTATCAAAGGTAAGCCGATTCATTTATTGCTTTTCTAACTTTCGTGACCACTGCTAATTTGGGCTAGCTGTTCTAGCCATTGATTGATACACTCACAAAACGCTTGGATTGCTGTTCGCTGCAAAGCATATTTTCAAATCTGACACGATAGGTGGCTTAACAAACCAAGCTAAACTGTGTTTTGGGTATATTTCACTTGTGATTGCATGATTATAAAATATTTTTAGTAAATATTTTGCGCCCTGCAATTCAGCGGTTTGTTTTAGGAAAATTATCCCGCTAAAGGGATCCGTAGCGGCAGAGAAGTTAATCCAGCCACAAAGTTTGTCAGCTGTGTTAACATAAATTGCCAAAAGGGTTTCTAAATGATTCAATTAGCCGTTTAAAATATGAACTTGGATAGCTAACACTAACATGCCAGTTGAACACAGGAGTGAATGGTGCTGATAACTGGGCCTCTTACGCCTATGTGGATATTCCATAAAGAATCTGCGGTTTCCAGCTACAAATAGTCATTTACAACATTAACAATGTCTACACTGGTATTTCTGATCAATTTTTATGTTATTTTTAATGGACAAAAAATTGCTTTCTTTAAAAACAAGGACATTTCTCAGTGACCCCAAAACTTTATGAAAGATAGTAATATAGTGTTTGTATATGTATATATATATATATATCGTTTTTGTATATGTAGTTGTATATAATATATCTATGTATGGTATGTGATATATATATATTCGTATGTTGACCATGTATAAGGCTGGATATTCAAATATTTGTATGTGAACATGTTTGCATGTTTAGCTTAATCTTCAGCCTGTCCTCCTCCTAATGAGATTGACACTGATCAGCTCCATAGAATACAGACTCATCCCTCTCAGGCTCTTCATCATCCAGCACTCGAAGGGTTACTTTAGCCTCACTTCTGAATTGGCTGTGAACACCACGACCTCCAAGGAGGGGACAAAGTCATCCCCTCGTTGGCCCGGCCCCACCCCGCGGGGTCATGAAGGGGGCGCGTCAGCCTCACTCAGGTCGCCGTACGTACGCGCACCCTATCCATCAGCCCCCTCTGCCTGTAGATGGTGGAGGGTGACCAGGGTGTGCCCCCCAGGCAGGCGGACCGGCCTTGCTGCTCTCCGAGAAACACAAACACTCATAAGGGTCGTCACTGGCCAGCACGGTCACCAGTGGCCTCAGTCCTCACACCCAGACGCCCATGGAGACGTTGACTAGGGACACACCGAATCTCTTTGTCCAGCTCCGCACCTCGTCTGGGCCACCTGGGAAGCTCATCTCCCCTGGTCTGGCCACGTGGAAAGTGATGTTCCCGGACCTGCGATGAGGTCTTCCTCAGAGCTGACATCAAGCTCCAGAAACAGTTACGTTGGACAAGGCCAACCAAACACCGAGGGGGGCGTGGTTCGGCAATCACTGAGATGGTTAGAGGGGGGCCCAGAGAGAGACGTAGAGTAAACACACACACACTAAACACAGAGGATACACACAGAGACACATACAACACTGAAACACAGAGATAGACAACAACACACACACACACACCACACATCACACACACACACACACACACACACACACACAACACACACGACACACCACCACACCACACAACGACGACACATCACACTACACACACACACACAACCACACACACACACACACACACACGAGAGAATAACACTCAGGAAACACAGCATTGAAACACAGAGATAACACACACACACTGAAACACAGAGATACACACACACACAACACACACACACACACACACACACACACACACCCACACACTGAAAACACAGAGATACACACAGAGACACAACAAAACACACACCTGACCTGCAGCAGCACAAATGCTGCGTCCCTCCTCAGGCTCAGTGCCATTGCAGACCCAGAGAGTCCAGGCTGAACTGAAAACACTCCGTGTGCGTCGGTCAAGAGGCAGCGATGGTCACAGTGAATATGGAGGCAACTCCAAGCTGGCTAGAAAGACATAACAGGTGTTAATATAGGGACAACACCACGTGTGACAGCCAGGGGAGTAGCACACCTGTAACCTGTCATTATTTTCATAGCCAAAAATCAATGACTGGCTTAACCTATTGTGCACAGCTTGTGTAAAGCTGAATTCCAATTGAATCACTATTGATGCCTCTTGGAAAATGCTAGTCCTGAAACACTGCAAGTGCATTGTGGGTTTTTAATAAGGTAAGGGTGAACCCTACAGAGAAAACAATGATCCCTGACTGGGACTTTTCTGTTCACCACTGACCAATGCTACTCTATCTCAATAGAAATGCCTATTTGGCTTTTCCCACAATCCCTCTCCCCGGTAACTGCTCCTGGACGCCATTGAAGATTTTTAATTCCAGCACAAACACACACGAAGGCACGCCAACACACACGCACACGCATACAAAGGCACACATTGAGGCGTAGGCACGCGAAGACAAGAGCATGCACGCAAAGCGTCAAACACAACACGACACACAGAGCCTGGCCCTTATCAGAGTAGGGTAAGAACTACAGAGGACTTAACACTCTCCCAACAATAATAAATGACATATGCTAGGAGGAGAGGGACGTCTAAAAGGACGGGAGTATTTGGAGGGAGGTGTAGGGTGCGGGTGGGTGTACTTACCACAGGTGGTGAGAGGACAGAGAAGAAGTATGTCACTTTCTCCACTGCTCACTGCCTTCACTCGAAGGACTGACCCACTTTAGGAGCACACCAGAGTATCACGCAAGCACGGGAGCACACGGGAGCACACGGGAAGAACACCGGGACCAACAACGGAGCACACAAAGTTGCAGAACACAGGCAAAGGATCAGTTAGAGCAGGATTTTCAGTGGATGGGAACACTGAAAATAATGATTGACAGGATAGGAAGGTGGACTATTTACAATGACAGAAACAGAAAGAAAGAGGTGGTAAGAAGATCATCACGATTGGACGATCAATCATCAATGGTATTTGTTTTACCTCCTCCGTCAGGGTTGTAGAGCTCCACTCTGAACACCTTGTCCAACTCAGGGCGGGGTTGTCTATGAACGTCACATCTGTGTACTTGAAGCGTTCTCCTGGCAAGAAAGGCAACAGCAGCCGGTACTGAGTCCTGTATGGCCTGGACAGTGCAAGGGCAGAGTAGGTAGGGAACAAGGGGTTAGCCTTGGGGAGTTACACAAGCTCACTATCAACACAGCCATCAAAACGGAGTTATTCCTAGTGACAACCTCTCAAACAGCCATCAAAGGAGTTTAGATCTGGTGACAACCTCTAACAGGCCATCAAGGAGTTAGTCTAATGATCAACTATCAAAACAGCCATCAAGATGAGTTAGTCTAGTGACAACCCTAGTCAAACAGCCATCAAAGGAAGTTAGTCTAGTGCAACCTCTCAAACAGAGCCATCAAAAGAGTTAGTCTGGTGCACTCAAACATTAATGTAGGGTATGCCTTATTGTTCTCTTAATCTTTTCAAAATAAAAGCGCAGCACATAGCCAAGTGATTAGTATCGAATAACGGACGTTCTTACGGGTAAAATCATACTAAACACACATTCCTAAATTTCATAAATCATGCACTCACTTCATGTATTAGGAAGATTTTTTTTGAAAAATGGTCAAGTGACCATCCATCCCTGTGGTTCTGTCTGAGATGCTGAATCTACAGTACAAGGATGGCAGGAAAATTACCTCATAGTCCTCGGCTGGCGCGGTAAACGGTGAGGTCCTGTAGCCGACCATGACCTCTTCCCAGGAGGCCCTTGGGCCCTGGCCACCAGCAGGCGAAAACCTCGCCAATCATCCTCGTTGACCGTGACGTGGGCAGGCTCTCTTGCCGGGCGGATATGCCCTCAGCCGGCAGGCCTTTCCGTTGGAACTGGAAGCAGACCTGGGAGAGAGGGAGAACGCAGTACTCACAACGCTGCTCATCTAGCTTTCATGAGAACAAATAAGCCTGGTCAGAGACGATCAGCGAGGGGATCAATCAGACATATTACTGATACATTCATAAAACGGGAAACATCCATAAACTAATAGTGAATCTAATGTGTCTGTGACAAATGGTATATACAACAGTTTAATGATTGACTCACACCAACAGCAGTTTGCTACAGTGGTTTTTACAATTATGCCACAAACTGAACCTATTTCCAACAAGCTTATAGCGAACTTCTTGTGTTTGCAACTATGTGTTTTTTACAGATAGTCTGCAGTCTTGAATTCATGTGACTCTGGATGAGAATGGCATGAGGCAGTTTGATGTGAATAATCATTTGAGGTCCTACTGGGGGGCACAGGGTGTGTGTGTTGTGTGTCTCTCCCTGCACCGTAGGGATGGTCGCTGGACATTGACGCTGACACCCTGGTAGCTGAAAGTGGTCAGGATGATGCTGGACCCACTGGTGGGGGTGGAGCCTGGATTTCGCCATCGCCTGACTCTGCTGACACCAGAGTGACCTGGAAGGACTCTGGCGAACTCAGGGGTGTCATTCATTCAACACCCGCAGGTTCCAAGGACCTGGGAGTGCGCAGGGAGATGATGTCATAAACACATGAGAGAAGTCAAGATTTCAATCTTAAAATTAACTGCGTAGATATGTGTGGATATTCATAATGTATTTGTTTTGCAGGCTGTAGTGTCTGAAGTGGATTTGAAGCTAAGCTAATCATTAGCAAACACCGTTGACCAAAGAACAACATATTCCTCTCAGCCACTAGGTGGGGGCTAGAAGTTAACAACACTACTGAGTGGAAAGAAAATAGTTTTCTGGATGAAATATGGCCAGAAAATGTAGATGAAATGGTAAAACATTTCTCCTGAACTTGTTTGTCTGACCTTTCAGTGTGGTTGTGTGCATGCATTGTGTGAAGTGATGTACAAGTGTGTGTGTGTTGTGTGTATGTGTGTGTGTGTGTGTGTGTGTGTGTGTGTGTGGTGTGTGTGTTGTGTGTGTGTGGTGTGGTGTGGTGTGTGTGTGTGTGTGTGTGTGTGTATATTATAGTGTTAGCTCTACAGGTGTAGCCAAGGCGCTATGCTCATTGTTCAGTGGGGTTTCCCTGTTCATGTGTGATTTGAAGGAGTGCATTGGTAGTCTTCCCAGAGCGTCTGTGTGTGTGTTAGTGTGTGTCTGTGTCTGTGTCTGTGTCTGTGTCTGTGTCTGTGTTGTGTCTGTGTGTGTGTAAAACTTGGTTGTTCCCCCACACCTCAAGAGCGCTGAACCGGGGAAGGAAGGCTACCGAGGCCGCTGGCAATTGGCAAAGTCCTGGTGGGCCGAGCCTGGGCTGTCTGAGTTAAGCTGAGTGACCGTTTAGTTCACATAGACGTGTCGCCAGAACCGCCGCGCGTCCGCTCAAACTAACACAGGAAAGATGTGGAGCCTTCCTCTGACGTCTGGCCATAGAGAAAAGACAGAAAAGACAGGCACAGAGCCTGGTTGTTAATGATGCTCCCTTAAAAACCAAACCAGACTTGTGACATTTTAAACATATTGTCACATCAACAATCAAAAAATTGTAAACAAACTTTAATTTGATGACAAAACTCTGACAAGACTCACAAACTTGTTATCAAATTCAAGACTACACGAATCATTCCAAAAATGTAACCTTTGCGCTTTCATGGACAGCCCTCCTCTAATTCCTGCAGAGTCATGAGTGGATTTGGCAAAGAGACAACCCCGATAGCCCATGCCTCTGTCCCTTTGTCCCATGCAGAATTAGAGGGACCCTTGTTCTGATGGAATTGCCATTCCTGGTCTACCACCTGTTGTGCTACTGGGACTCTACTTCCCACAGGAATGAAACAAAGGCTGGTCTATCACCTTTTGCTCTAACCTGAGAGGAGAGCATCAGAGATGCCATGTGTCCAGTCTCTTCTAAAGGGCTAGCGCAACACTTCCTCCACCCAGGCGTGACGCCTGGTTAATATGCACGAGGCAACACAAACGCACTGCTTCAATTACATGTCTTTCTAGGTAACGCAAATATCCATATTCTCAAGGGTCATGCTGGATGAAAGCTAGTCAGAGAATGTGACAATAATGTGCTGTTCCTCCAGTGAGCGTGTTTCTTAACATCATTTTGCTGAGTTGTTAGTTCAAGTTCAGAGCTGTACGTGACTGCAGTTGGCAAGTGGGGTCCACCATTTCATCTCGATAGTGTCAATTAAGTGTCTGATTATACTGTAAGAGCAGGTAAGATCATGGTAAGTTTTTCAGCAGAAAGGAAAGAATAAAAAACGCAAAATAAATATATTGCTGCGTTTTTTTTAAAAAAGCAGATTAAAATGCTTTTTATTGGTAACATTCTGTCTTCGCTTCCATCAGGGGTTCAAACGAATCATGATGTAAAGGACCTAACATTTTTGTGCTTCAGTTGCACTTCTCTCCATCAGATGAAAATATCTTTGCGCTCCTCATTGATCACCAGACAGCGCTCTGACCGATGTGTAGATACTTTTCTCCTGTATTTTTCATCCGGTTGGTTTTATTAACTTCAAGAGAGAGTTAGTTGAGATGAAGGACAGAGAGAGGGAGAGAGAGTTGAGATGAAGGACAGAGAGAGGGAGAGAGAGTTAGTTGAGATGAAGGACAGAGGGAGAGAGAGAGTTGAGATGAAGGAGAAAGAGAGGGAGAGAGTTAGTTGAGATGAGATGAGATGAAGGAGAGAGTTAGTTGAGATGAAGGAAAGAGAGAGGGAGAGAGAGTTAGTTGAGCATTCCTAGTCAAAGAACAGAAAAGTAGCAATATGTAATTTCACTGCCACAAAGGACCTGCAACAAACAAACCTTCGACGGACAGTAATGTTGGCCACAAAAATTCCCTCGAGAGGTTCCTGCACTTGATACACAGACTGCTCAAAGTAGACCGTTCCATACGGGTTGTCATTGGCTGGGACAATGATATTGACTGTTTTGTCTCTTCCAATGTTTCCTCCATTAGTGGCACTAGWCAATTCCACCTTGATTATCTGAAAAGCACAGAACGTTTAGAGGAAAAATGGCATATGTTATATTATTGTATTATAGGCCTATATATTATATAGCATATATTATGATACAAGCCTTTGTTTGGCAAAAAATAACAAAAATGTAAGAAATTACGATTGTGTTTCTTACTTCCTCAATTTCCGGCACATYGTCTGCTAGGACCTCAACTTTCAACGTCTTCATAGTTTCTCCTGGCGCAAAGGTGACCTCTCCTGACACAGGCTGGAGGTCCCCTACTGCTGCTCTGCCGTTCACCGTGGCTCGCCACTGGACAACCACGGTCCCTATGGCTCCAGCGTTTCGCACGATGGGCAGTGTCACCTGGAATGAGTTCAAAAGAGAAGAGATACGTTATGCGGAAGATGGAGGACAAAGTCGTGTATGTATTCAGGTTGGTCGCACAACAATTTTTATAAGTGAGGTAGGGAGAGGTATGTGAGTGAGAGAGCTCTCAGTTAGAGAGACAGACAAACAACGCAACACAACTAAAACGCATGTCAACAAAAATGTTTAGTGGCAATAATTGATTGCTGCATTGTAATGTAGTCGAGGAAATAAGTATTTAAGTATCAATCAGAGAAAGAGAGGCCTGGCATCCCGCAGTGTGATTATATATTGTATCAACAGGTAACGCCTGTATGGACACTCGGAGATTAGGAGCACAGCTCCTTAAAGGGAGATGCCACACTAATCTCAGCTTGTTAACCTGTATAAAAGAACCTGTCCGACAACAGAAAAGCACATACTAATTCAAATTCTAGATTCCATGCCCGCAAGAGGCATATGTACGCCCCACGCGTCGCTGAAGTATAAGATAGCACGGAGTAACAAATATGTCCCCTGTTTGACTAGAGAGAGAATGTTGCCACACTAAAGGTTGAGGAAGCATCCACATGAATGGATTCAGAGGACAACTTGAGGAGCTGAAAGTCGTGCAGTGGGGTCACAGGATGCATATCGCTAACACAACTCAGTGAGCTCTTTGGCATCAACTCGAACACAGCGCGTGTGTTTTGGACGGAGGAGAGAAATTGTCATACCTATGACGAAGCCGTATCACCACACAAAGGCACCGCTAATACGAACCCACACCGTCCACACACACACTAGGAGAGGATCGGACAAAAACCAATTAGGCTTTGGGGTCGAGCTATTGTTTCTGCTAAGGGGCACACAGGCAAGACCACACACTGCATCAAAAGGGACGATGGACGGGGCCTATGTACGTCAAATCTTGGGTGAGAGACCTCCTGTCACACACTATCGAGCCACACACTACACCAGCGACGCAATTACAGAGGAGCACAAATGGGTACATCGAACACACAGAGGCACACACGAGCGACACTAGCAGCGTTATCATCACACGCACCAGGACATCGCACACATGACCGCAAAACAACACGCGCCAAAGGCAACAAAGGAGTGGCTCAAAGAAGAAGCACATTAGGTCCTGGAGTGGACTAGCAGTCTCCAGACCTTATCACGAAACAAGAAAATCTGTGGAGGGAGCTGAAGGTTCGGCCCAAGTTTGACCAAAAGCGTCCAGCCTGCGAACCAACTCCTTAATGCATACCCTATGGAGAAGATTCTGCAGAGGCAGCATGTGCGATGGATCATAAGAATCATACAAAATCCTCTCCCAGTAGATATGTTGCCCGATGGTTGCCGACGTACAAGAAACATCTGTGAACCTTCGATCGAATGTGCCAACAAGCCGAGGTTGTATGCACTACCCGAAAAGTAACGTGGATGGATGTTAAAGTAATGTGATTATATTGCAGACGGAGGGATGCAATATAGCATGTATATTGCCTCATGTAAGAAATGTGCACAAATCAATTTATACAATTATTATGGAATCATGTATGCTTTATTGTTCCGTGGATTTTCCTATTAATATAGTTGTAATGATTGATCAACTTCTGTCCTCGCTCCACTGTTCAAATAAAGCCCGTCAATTAACAATTGATAGAGGACGGATAATTTCTTTGTCAGTGGGCAAACGTACAAACCAGCAGGGGATCAAATACTTTTTTCCCTCGACTGTACATCAGATGCTCATCTTTTCAAATGCAGATTAAAGTACACAATGCACTAATGGCACTACATTAATGCCAATAATCATTGTTATTTCGATCTAAAAGAGCCGCAAGTGAAAAAATCTGCATTGTTCCTTTATTAGTAAAATGACCCATGAGACCTCATCAAAGTACTGTTTGGTTTCCCTAGTAATTTCAGAATGCTAACCCCTAACCCCTGAACAGCCGTAGTAATTCAGACTGCTAACCCTAACCCCTAACCTAGTATTTCAGACGGCTAACCCCTAAACTCCTAACACCTGGGGTATTTCAGACGGCTAACCCCTAACCTCAACCCTAACCCTAGTATTTCAGACGGCTAACCCTAACCCCTAACCCCTAACCGCTAGTTAATTTCAGACGGGGCTTAACCCCTAACCCCTAACCCTAACCTAGTATTTCAGACGGCTAACCCCTAACCCTAACCCTGGGTATTTCAGACGGGCTGACCCCTAACCCCTAACCCTAACCCTAGTATTGTTCAGACTGCTAACCCTAACCCCTAAACTACCCTAGTATTTCAGACTGCCATAACCCCTAACCCTAACCTAGTATTTCAGACTGCTAACCCCTAACCCCTGGTAGATTCAGATGACGGCTAACCCCTAACCCCTAACCCTAGTATTCAGACGGCTAACCCCTAACCCTAACCTAGTATTTCAGACGGCTAACCGCTAACCCTAACCCTAAGTATTTCAGACGGCTAACCCCTAACCCTAACCCTAGTATTTGTCAGACGGCTAACCCCTAACCTCTAACCCCTAACCTAGTATTTTTCAGACGGCTAACCCTAACCCCTAACCCTAGTAATTTCAGACGGCTAACCCCCCTAACCCCTAACCTAGTATTTCAGACTGCTAACACCTAACGCCTAACCTGTATTTCAGACTGCTAACCCCTACCCTAACCCTGCTAACCCCTAACCCCTAACCCTGTATTCTCAGACGGCTAACGCCCTAACCCTAACCTAAATTCAGACGGTAACCCTAATCCCTACCTGACAGCACGGCTAACCCCTAACCTCTGACCCTAGTATTTCAGAGCGGCTAACCTAACCTCTGACCCTAGTATTTCAGACTGCTAACCCCTAACCCCTGAACCTAGGTATTTTCAGACGGCTAACCCTAACGCCTAACCCTAAGTATTTCAGACGGCTAACTCCCTCAACCTCTACGCCTATGTATTTCAGACGGCTAACCCCTAACCCTAACCTCCCTAGTATTTTCAGATGCTAGCCCCTAACCCATGTATTTCAGACGCTAAACCCCTAACCCTAAACGTAGATTTCAGACGGCTAACCCTAACCCTAACCCTAGTATTTCAGATGGCTAACCCTAACCCTGGTAATTTCAGATGGGCTAACCCCTAACCCTAACCTAGTCTGTTCAAACGGCTACCCCTGAACTAGTATTTTCAGACGGCTAACCCTAACCCCTGACCCTAGTATTTCAGACGGCTAACCCCTAACCTACGCCTAGTATTTCAGACGGGCTAACCCTAACCCTAGACCCTAGTATTTCCAGCACGGTAACCCTGGAACCCTAAACCCTAGTATTTCAGAGTGCTAGCTAACCCTAACCCTACCTAGTATTTCAGACGGCTAACCCTAACCTCTACCTAGTATTTCAGAAGCTGGCTAACCCTAAAACCTAGTGAGTTTCAGACGGCTAACCCCTTAACCCTAAACCCTAGTAATTTGCAGACGGCTAACCCCTAACCGTCCTGACGCCCTAGTATTTCAGACTGCTAACCCGTCAACCCCTAACCCTAGTATTTCAGACGGCTAACCCTCTAACCCTAACCCTAGTATTTCAGACGGCTAACCCCTAACCCTAACCCTAAGTATTTCAGGACGGCTAACCCCTAACCCCTAAACGGCTCTAACCCTAACCCTAACCTGCAGTATTGTCAGACGGCTAACCCGCTAACCTTCTAACCCTGAGTATTTCAGACTGCGTAACCCCTAACCTAACCGCCTAACCAGACTAACCTCCTAAGCGCTCTAACGCCCGTAAATTGCGGCTAACGCCTAGTATTTCAGAATGCTAACCCCTAACCAAACCTTCTAACCCCTAACTACCTAACCCCTAACCCCGCCTAAACCCTAGTATTTCAGACGGCTACACCCCTAACCTACCCCTAGTATTTCAGAGCCAACCGCTAACCCTAACCCCTAAACCCTAGTATGTTCAGAGCAGCACGGCTAAACCTAACTTACCCTAGACCCTAGTATTTCAAGACGGTCGCTAAACGTACGCTGTATTGTTCAAGACGGGTGAACCTCTAACCTGTAACCCTAGTATTTCAGACAGGCCTAACCCTAACCTTAAACGCCTCTAACCCTAGTATTTCAGGACGGCTAACCCTCAACCCTAGTATTTCAGAAGCTAACCCCTAACCCTAGTCATTTGCAGACGGCTAACCCTAACCCTAACCCTAGTATTTCAGACTGCTAACGCGCCTAACCCCTAACCCTAGTATTTCAGACGGCTAACCCCTAACGCCTAACCCTAGTATTTCAGAACGGCTAACCCTAACAGGCCCTAACCCCTAACCCTAGTATTTCTAGAATATGCTAACTACCCTAACCCTAAGTATTTTCAGACGGCTAACCCCTAACCCCTAACCCCTAGTATTTCAGACTGCTAACCCCTAACCCTAACGCGTAGTATTGTCAGTACGGCTAACCCCTAACCCTAACCCTAACCGCTAGTAATTCAGCATGCTAACCCTAGACCCCTAACAGCCTAGTATTTCAGACGGCTAACCCTAACCCCTAACCCTAGTAATTTCAGACTGCTAACCCTAAACCCCTAACCCCTAACCGTATTATTTCAGACGGCTAACCCTAACCCCTAACCCTAAACCTAGTATTTCAGAATGCTAACCCCTAACGCCTAATTGTATTTCAGACGGCTACCCATAACCCCTAAACCGCTAGTATTTCAGACTGCTAACCCTAACACCTAACCCTAGTATTTCAGACGGCTAACCCCTACGCCCTAAACCTCCACACTAGTCTTTCAGATCTAACACCCATAACCCCTAAGACCTAGTAGTATTTCAGACGGGCTAACCACTAAACCCTGAAGTATTCTCCAGACTGCTAAACCCCTAACCCTACCCGACATAACGCTAGTTAATCTATCCAGACGGTACCTACGCCTCTAACCCTAACCAAGTAATTTCAGAATGCTAACCCTCCACCCTAACCCTAGTAATTCCTCAGAACTGCCTAAGCGCTCCTAACACACTAGTCATTTCAGATGCCTACACGCTAAACCCTAACCCTAGTATTTCAGAATGCTAACCCCTAAACCCTAACCCTAGTGATTTCAGACTGCTAACGCCCTAACTCGAGTATTTTCAGACTGCTAACCCCTAACGCCCGTAACCTCTAGTATTGTCAGACGGGCTAACGCCCTAAGACCCTAACGCCTAGTATTTCAAATGCTAACCCCTATACGCCTAACGCCTACGTATTGGTCAGAAGTGCTAACCCCTAACCCCTAACCCTAGTATTTCAGACTGCTAACTGCCCTAACCCCTAAGCCCTACCGCTAGGTAATTTCAGGACTGCTAACTCCTAACTCGGCGCTAACCCTAGTTAGTTTCAGACTGCTGATATCTAGACGCACTATGTGAATGGATCGGATGTCTGGTCTCCCCGCGTACACCGCATGAGAGGAGGCCAGGGGCT
>NC_036855.1:5374084-5376927 GCF_002910315.2 Salvelinus sp. IW2-2015
AACTCGCCGTGTTTGGAGGAGGAGGAATGCTACCTATGACCCCAAGAACACCATCCCCACCGTCAAACATGGAGGTGGAACATTAGGCTTTGGGGGTTTTTTCTGCTAAGGGGACAGGACAACCACTGACAAAGGACGATGGACGGGCCATGTACCGTCAATCTTGGGTGAGAACCTCCTTCCCTCAGCCAGGCATTGAAAATGGGTCATGGATGGTATTCCAGCATGACAATGACCCAAAACACACGGCCAAGGCAACAAAGGACCAAGAAGACACAATTAAGGTCCTGGAGTGGCCTAGCCAGTCTCCAGACCTTAATCCCATAGAAAATCTGTGGAGGAGACTGAAGGTTCGAGTTGCCAAACGTCAGCTCGAAACCTAATGACTTGGAGAAGATCTGCAAAGAGGAGTGGGACAAATCCCTCCGAGAATTGTGCAAACCTGGTTGCCAACTACAAGAAACGTCTGACCTCTGTGATTGCCAACAAGGTTTTGCCACCAAGTACTAAGTCATGTTTTGCAGAGGGGTCAAATACTTATTTCCTCATTAAAATGCAATAAATTTTATACAATTTTTTGACTGTGTTTTTCTGGATTTTTTTGTTTGTATTCTGTCTCTCATCGGCTTCAAATAAATGATATAGCCTACGCATATACATTATGGACGGGATAATTTCTTTGTCAGTGGGCAACGTACAAAACCCAGGCAGGGGATCAATGTCCTTGTTTGTCTCACTGTACAGTTGATGCTCATTCAAATCGATGTGTTGTGATGTACCAGTACATGCCACCATCGACTGACTTACCATTAGCCAATACATTTATTGTATTTTTTTGATCTAAAAGCAGCCCAATGCAAATCCTGCATTGTTCCTGTGTATTAGTAAGATGACCCATTAGACCTCATAAAGTTACTGTTTGGGTTCACCTTAGTAATTCCAGAATGCTAACCCTAACCCCTAACCTAGCTATTTCAGGAGCTGCTAACCCCTAGACCCTGCTGTAACCCCTAGGAGTTGATGCCAAAGAGCTCCATTTTGGTATCATCTGACCACAACACTTTCACCCAGTTGTCCTCTGAATCATTCAGATGTTCATTGGCAAACTTCAGACGGGCATGTATATGTGCTTTCTTGAGCAGGGGGACCTTGCGGGCWTGGAATCTGATTGATTGATTGCTTCTGTGGACAGGTGTCTTTTATACAGGTAACAAGCTGAGATTAGGAGCACTCCCTTTAAGAGTGTGCTCCTAATCTCAGCTCGTTACCTGTATAAAAGACACCTGGGAGCCAGAAATCTTTCTGATTGATACTTAAATACTTATTTCCCTCATTAAAATGCAAATCAATTTGTAACATTTTTGACATGCGTTTTTCTGTTTTTTGTTGTTGTTATTCTGTCTCTCACTGTTTAAATAAACCTACCATTAAAATTGTAGACTGATCATTTCTTTGTCAGTKGGCAAACGTACAAAATCAGCAGGGGATCAAATATTTTTTTCCCTCACATTCTAGAACTATATTGACTAGTATACATGCACGTACGTGAGGGCATGTCTGTGTTGGAGAGGAGAGAGACGTGAGCTAACCAAAGGCCCCAAAGGGGTCGTCGGAGGGCAGGATGGTGATGATGGTGCGGGTGAGCACCCCCAGTTTAGCACCCCCTGTGGTGACGTTGAGCAACTCGATGCGGAAGGTCTCCTCCAGCTCAGGAATCACATCATCAATGATGTAGATGGGAACTGGCTTACTGGTCTCCCCCTCCAGGAGAACCACGTCAGAGGACGCTACGCTGTAGTCGTCACCTGGGTTGACACACACATTGTTAGACACACACAATTTGTTACATACACTTTGCGCACGCTTGCACACACACACACACAGTCCCTGCTATACAGTTTATATGAGTCACTATTGATACTATTGAGATGATGTAGACCACACTGACCAACTCTGGCAGTCATTGGTACAGCTCTGAACTTCACAGATACGTCAGCAAAAATTCCCCCAATGCGTGTGACATTGATAATGGGTCCAACATAGTTCTCGGCCACGTTGACGGCAGGGGCGGACAGCTGCAGAAACCCAAAGGCGTCATCACTGGCCTCTACTATGACCTGGGCCACGATCTCTGCCTTCGGACCAAGACGAGGAGACTGGACAACTAGGAAAGAGAAGAAACTGTATGGTTTGACAAAAAACAATATCCCTAGTCCAGCTGCATACACTACATGACCAAAAGTATGTGGACACCTGCTCTTCGAACATCTCATTCCAAAATCAAGGGCATTAATATGGAGTTGGTCCCCACTTTTCTCCTTTAACAGCCTCCACTCTTCTGGGAAGGCTTTCCACTAGATATTGGAACATTGCTGCGAGGACTTGCTTCCATTCAGCCACAAGATCATTAGTGAGGTAGGGCACTGATGTTGGGCAATTAGGCCTGACTCGCAGTCGGCGTTCCAATTCCCAAAGGTTTTCGATTGGGTCACTACTTTGGTCACTACTCTGTGCAGGCCAGTCAAGTTCTTCCACACAGATCTCGACAAACCATTTCTGTATGGACCTCGCTTTGTGCATGGGGGCCTTGTCATGCTGAAATAAAAGGAAAAGGCCTTCCCCAAACTGTTTCCACAATGTTGGAAGCACAGAATAGTCTAGAATGTTATTGTATGCTGTAGCGTTAAGATTTCCCTTCACTGGAACTAAGGGGCCTGAACCATGAAAAACAGCCCCATTATTCCTCCTCTACCAAACTGTACAGTTGGCACTATGCATTGGGGCAGTCGGGGACCGACGGAAAAATCTGGGTTTAGCAAGATGCCAGGCAGAACGCTACCTGA
>NC_036855.1:5380491-5397037 GCF_002910315.2 Salvelinus sp. IW2-2015
CTTCCTGACTGATGTCTTGAGATGTTGCTTCAATATATCCACATAATTTCCCTCCCTCATGATGCCATCTATTTTGTGAAGTGCACCAGTCCCTCCTGCAGCAAAGCACCCCCACAACATGATGCTGCCACCCCTGTGCTTCACGGTTGGGATGGTGTTCTTCGGCTTGCAAGCTTCCCCCTTTTTCCTCCAAACATAACAATGGTCATTATGGCCAAACAGTTCTATTTTTGTTTCATCAAACCTGAGGACAGGTATGATATAGTATGATATTTGTCCCCATGTGCAGTTGCAAACCGTAGTCTGGCTTTTTTATGGCGGTTTTGGAGCAGTGTCTTCTTCCTTGCTGAGCGACCTTTGAGGTTATGTCGATATAGGACTCGTTTTACTGTGGATATAGATACTTTTGTACCGTTTTCCTCCAGCATCTTCACAGGGTCCTTTGCTGTTGTTCTGGGATTGATTTGCACTTTTCACACCAAAGTATGTTCATCTCAAGGAGACAGAACGCATCTCCTTCCTAAGTGGTATATCGGCTGCGTGGTCCCATGGTGTTTATACTTGTGTACTATTGTTTGTACAGATGAATGTGGTACCTTCAGGCATTTGGAAATTGCTCCCAAGGATGAACCAGACTTGTGGAGATCTACAATTGTTTTTCTAAGGTCTTGGCTGATTTCTTTAGATTTTTCCATGATGTCAAGCAAAGAAGCACTGAGTTTGAAGGTAGGCCTTGAAATACATCCACAGAAACACCTCCAATTGACTCAAATGATGTCAATTAGCCTATCAGAAGCTTCTAAAGCCATGACATCATTTTCTGGAATTTTCCAAGCTGTTTAAAGGCTCAGTCAACTTAGTGTATGTAAACTTCTGACCCACTGGAATTGTGATACAGTGAATTATAAGTAAAATAATCTGTATGTAAACAATTGTTGGAAAAATTACTTGTGTCATGCACAAAGTAGATGTCCTAACCGACTTGCAAAAACTATAGTTTGTTAACAAGAAATTTCTGGAGTGGTTGAAAAACGAGTTTTAATGACTCCAACCTAACTGTATGTAAATTTCCGAATTCAACTGTATATATATATATATAGTGTTTAAATATAGTGAATGTATATATATACATATATATATATAGTGTATGTATATATAGCGTACATATATATAGTGAATGAATGTATGTATATATAATGCATGTACACTATCGTTCAAAAGTTTGGGGTCACTTAGAAATGTCCCTGTTTTTGAAAGAAAAGCAATTTTTTTGCCTATTAAAATAACATAAAATTGATCAGAAATACAGTGTAGACATTCTTTATGTAGTAAATGACTATTGTGGCTGGAAACGGCAGATTTCATGGGGAATATCTACATAGGCGTACAGAGGCCAGCATCTCGGAGTCGCCTCTTCACTGTTGACGTTGAGACTGGTGTTTTGCGGGTACTATTTAATGAAGCTGCCAGTTGAGGACTTGTGAGGCGTCTGTTTCTCAAACTAGACACTCTAATGTACTTGTCCTCTTGCTCAGTTGTGCACCGGGGCCTCCCACACCTCTTTCTATTCTGGTTAGAGACAGTTTGCGCTGTTCTGTGAAGGGAGTAGAACACATTTCTCGCATGGAATAGCCTTCATTTCTCAGAACAAGAATAGACTGACAAGTTTCAGAAGAAAGGTCTTTGTTTCTGGTCATTTTGAGCATGTAATCGAACCCACAAATGCTGATACTCCAGACACTCAACGTTCCCAAGGTAAACGGACTATTTCTCAGGTCCAGATCTAGAATATGCATATAATTTACAGATTAGGATAGAAAACACTCCAAAGTTTCCAAAACTGTCAAAATATTGTCTGTGAGTATAACAAAACTGTTTCTGCAGGAGAAAACCTGAGGAAATCTATCCCGGAAGTGATTTAATCTGTGTTTCCTTGCCCGTCTTTCTTCCAATGAAAGGGGTATCAACCAGATTCCTTTTCCAATGGCTTCCTCAGGCTGTGACCAGGCTTTAGACATAGTTTCAGGCTTTTATTTTGAAAAATGAGCGAGATTTTTCAAAAGTAGTCAGGTGTCCTTTGATTAGTTCCTGCGCGCGAGAAGGGTAGCTCTCCATTTTCTTTCTCTCTTTTATTGAATAGGTTACGGTCCGGTTGAAATATTATCGATTATGTTTGTTAAAAACAACCTGAGGATTGATTATAAAAAACATTTGACATTTGACACGAACATTACGGATACGTTTTGGAATTTTCGTCGAACGGAACGAGGCTTTGGGTTTTCTGAACATAACGCGCAACCCAAATGGCGTTTTTTTGTTATAAAAGTAATATTATCGAACAAAAATAACATTTATTGTGTAACTGGGAGTCTCGTGAGTGCAAACATCCGAAGATTATCAAAGGTAAGCGATTCATTTTATTGCTTTTCTGACTTTCGTGACCATGCTAATTTGGGGCTAGCTGTTCTAGCATTGATTGATACACTCACAAAAGCTTGGATTGCTTTCGCTGCAAAGCATATTTTCAAAATCTGACACGATAGGTGGATTAACAACAAGCTAAACTGTGTTTTGGTATATTTCACTTGTGATTGCATGATTATAAATATTTTTAGTAATATTTTGCGCCCTGCAATTCAGCGGTTGTTTAGGAAAATTATCCCGCTAAAGGGATCCGTAGCGCAGAGAAGTTAATCAGCACAAAGTTTTCAGCTGTGTTAACATAATTGCAAAAGGGTTTTCTAATGATCAATTAGCCGTTTAAAATTATGAACTTGGATTAGCTAACACAACATGCCATTGGAACACAGGAGTGATGGTTGCTGATAATGGGCCTCTGTACGCCTATGTGGATATTCCATAAAGAATCTGCGGTTTCCAGCTACAATAGTCATTTACAACATTAACAATGTCTACACTGTATTTCTGATCAATTTTATGTTATTTTAATGGACAAAAAATTTGCTTTTCTTTAAAAAACAAGGACATTTCTCAGTGACCCCAAACTTTTGAAAGATAGTAAATATAGTGTTTGTATATGTATATATATATATATATTCGTTTTTGTATATGTAGTGTATATATATATCTATGTATGTATGTGTATATATATATATCGTATGTTGACCATGTATAAGGCTGGATATTCATAGTTGTGATGTGAACATGTTGCAGTGATTTACTTAATCTCTCATGCTGTCCTCCTCCTATGAGATTGACACTGATCAGCTCCATGAATACAGACTCATCCCTCTCAGGCTCTTCATCATCCAGCACTCGAAGGGTTACTTTAGCCTCACTCTGATTGGCTGTGAACACCACCGACTCCAGGAGGGGGACAAAGTCATTCCCCTCGTTGGCCCGGCCCACCCCCGGGGTCATGAAGGGGGCGGCGTCAGCCTCACTCAGGGTCCCGTACGTAACGCGCACCCTTCCCATCAGCCCCCTCTGCCTGTAGATGGTGAGGGTGACCAGGGTGTGGCCCTCAGGCAGGCGGACCGGCCTGCTGCTCTCCGAGAACACAAACACTCCATAGGGGTCGTCACTGGCCAGCACGGTCACAGTGGCCTCAGTCCTCACACCCAGACGCCCATGGGAGACGTTGACTAGGGACACACCGAATCTCTTGTCCAGCTCCGGCACCTCGTCCTGGGCCACCTGTAGCTCAATCTCCCCCCTGGTCTGGCCCACGTGGAAAGTGATGTTCCCGGCCCTGCTGATGAGGTCTTCCTCAGAGCTGACATCAGCCTCCCAGAATACAGTTACGTTGGACAAGGCACCAAACAACCGCATCACCTGAGATGGTTAGAGGGGGGCCCAGAGAGAGAGTAGAGTAAACACACACACACTGAAACACAGAGATAGACAACAACACACACACACACACCACACACACACACACACACACACACACACACACACACACACACACACACACACCACACACACCACACAACACACACACACACACACACACACACACAACCACACACACACACACACACACACAGAGATACACTCAGGAAACACACATTGAAACACAGAGATACACACACACACACTGAAACACAGAGATACACACACACACACACACACACACACACACACACACACACACACACACACACACTGAAACACAGAGATACACACAGAGACACACACAAACACACACTGACCTGCAGCAGCACAATGCTGCGTCCCTCCTCAGGCTCAGTGCCATTGACAGACAGAGAGTCCAGGCTGAACTGAAACACTCCGTGTGCGTCGTCAGAGGCAGCGATGGTCACAGTGATATGGGAGGCAACTCCCAAGCTGGCTAGAAAGACATACAGGTGTTTAACTATAGGGACAACACAACGTGTGACAGCCAGGGGAGTAGCACACACTGTAAACCCTGTCATTATTTTCATAGCCAAAAATCAATGACTGCTTCCTATTGTGCCACACTGTGTAGAACTGAATTCCAATTGAATCCTATTGATCCTCTTGAAATGCTAGTCCTGAACACTGCAGTGCATTGTGGGTTTTTAATAAGGTAGAGGGTGAACCCCTACAGAGAAACAATGATCCCTGGGATCTGGGACATTTTCTGTTCACCACTGACCACTGCTACCCTCATCTCAATAGAATGCCTATTTGCTTTTCCCACATCCCTCTCCCCGGTCACTGCTCACTGGACCCATTGAAATTTTAATTCCACACACACACACGAAGGCACGCAAGCACACACGCACACGCATACAAAGGCACACATTGAGGCGTAGGCACGCGAAGACAAGCGCATGCACGCAAGCGTGCAAACACACACACACACAGAGCCTGGCCTTATCAGAGTAGGGTAAGAACTACAGAGGACTTAACACCTCTCCCAACAATATATACATATGCTTAGGAGGAGAGGGACAGTCTAAAAGGACGGGAGGTATTTGGAGGGAGGTGTAGGGGAGGTGGTCTTACCACGGTGGTGAGAGGACAAGAGGAAGAAGTCAGTGTCACTTTCTCCACTGCCACTGCCTTCACTTCGAAGGAACTGACCCACTTTAGGAGCACACCAGAGTACAGCACACGGGAGCACACGGGAGCACACGGGAGCACACGGGAACACACGGGAGCACACAAAGTTGCAGAACACAGGCAAAGGATCAGTTAGAGCAGGATTTCAGGGATGGGAAACACTGAAAGATATGATTACAGGATAGGAAGGTGGACTATTTACAATGATCAGAAACAAGAGAAGAGGTGGTAAGAAGATCATCACCAATTGGACGATCAATCAATCAATGGTATTTGTTTTACCTCCTCCGTCAGGGTTGTAGAGCTCCACTCTGAACACCTTGTCCAACTCAGGGACGGGGTTGTCTATGACGGTCACACTGATGTACTTGAAGCGTTCTCCTGGCAAGAAGTCTAGCATGCCGTCTGAGTCCTGTATGGGCCATGGAACAGGTGCAGGCAGAGTAGGTAGGGAACAAGGGGTTAGCTTGGGGAGTTAGCACAAGCTCACTATCAAACAGCCATCAAAGGAGTTATTCTAGTGACAACCTCTCAAACAGCCATCAAAGGAGTTAGTCTGGTGACAACCTCTCAAACAGCCATCAAAGGAGTTAGTCTAATGACAACCTATCAAACAGCCATCAAATGAGTTAGTCTAGTGACAACCTATCAAACAGCCATCAAAGGAGTTAGTCTAGTGACAACCTCTCAAACAGCCATCAAAAGAGTTAGTCTGGTGACTCAAACATTATGTAGGGTATGCCTTATTGTTCTCTTAATCTTTTCAAAATAAAAGCGCAGCACATAGCCAAGTATTAGTATCGAATAGGACGTTCTTACGGGTAAAATCATATCTAAACACACATTCCTAAATCATAAATCATGCATCATTCATGTATTAGGAGATTTTTTTTGAAAAATGGTCAAGTGACCATCCATCCCTGTGTCTGTCTGAGATGCTGATCTACAGTACAAGGATGGCAGGAAATTACCTCATAGTCCTCGGGGCTGGCGGCGGTAAACGGTGAGGTCCTGTAGCCGACCATGACTCTTCCCAGGAGGCCTTGGGCCCTGGCCACCAGCAGGCGAACCTCGCCATCATCCTCGTTGACCGTGACGTGGGCAGGCTCTCTTGCCGGGCGGATTATGCCCTCAGCCGGCAGGCTCCGTTGGAACTGGAGCAGACCTGGGAGAGAGGGAGACCAGTACTCACAACAGCTGCTCATCTAGCTTCATAGAACAATAAGCCTGGTCAGAGACGATCAGCGAGGGGATCAATACATGACATATTACTGATACATTCATAAAACGGGAACATCCATAACTATAAGTGATCTAATTGTGTCTGTGACAAATGTATATCAACAGTTAATGATTGACTCACACCAACAGCAGTTTGCTACAGTGTTTTTACATTATGCCACAAACTGAACCTATTTCCAACAGCTTATAAGCAGAACTTCTTGTGTTTGTCAACTATGTGTTTTTACAGATATCTGCAGTTCTTGATTCATGTACTCTGGATGAGAATTGGCATGAGGCAGTTTGATGTGAATATCAGTTTGAGGTTCTACTGGGGTGGCACAGGGGTGTGTGTGTTTGTGTGTCTCTCCCTGCACCGTAGGGATGGTCGCTGGCCATGACGGTGACACTGGTAGCTGAGTGGTCAGGATTGATGCTGGACCCACTGGTGGGGGTGGAGCCTGGCTTCCCATCGCCTGACTCTGCTGACACCAGAGTGACCTGGAAGGACTCTGCGAACTCAGGGGTGTCATCATTCAACACCAGCAGGTTCAGGACCTGGGAGTCGCAGGGAGATGATGTCATAACACATGAGAGATAGTCAAGATTTCAATCTAAAATTAACTGCGTAGATATGTGTGGATATTCATAATGTATTTGTTTGCAGGCTGTAGTGTCTGGAGTGGATTTGAAGCTAAGCCTAATCATTAGCAAACACCGTTGACCAGAACAACATATTCCTCTCAGCCACTAGGTGGGGCTAGAAGTTAACAACACTACTGAGTGGAAGAAAATAGTTTTCTGGGATGAAATATGGCCAGAAATGTAGATGAATGGTAAAACATTTCTCCTGACTTGTTTGTCTGACCTTTCAGTGTGGTTGTGTGCATGCATGTGTGTGAGTGTATGTACAGTGTGTGTGTGTGTGTGTGTGTGTGTGTGTTTGTATATTGTGTGTGTGTGTGTGTGTGTGTGTGTGTGTGTGTGTGTGTGTGTGTGTGTGTGTGTGTGTGTGTGTGTGTGTGTGTGTGTGTGTGTGTGTGTGTGTGTGTGTATATATAGTGTTACTCTACAGGTGTACCAAGGAGCATGCTCATTGTTCAGTGGGGTTTCCCTGTTTCATGTGTGATTGAGGAGTGCATTGGTAGTCTTCCCAGAGCCGTCTGTGTGTGTGTGTGTGTGTCTGTGTCTGTGTCTGTGTCTGTGTCTGTGTCTGTGTCTGTGTCTGTGTGTGTGTAACTCTGGTTGTTCCCCCACACCTCAGAGCGCTGACCGGGAAGGAAGAGCACCGAGCCGCTGGCATTGGCAAAGTCCTGGTGGGCCGGAGCCTGGCTGTCTGAGTTAAGCTGAGTGACCGTGTAGTTCACATAGACGTGGTCCAGAACCCCGCGCGTCCGCTCAATAACACAGGAGATGGTGGAGCCTTCCTCTGACGTCTGGCCATAGAGAAAAGACAGAAAAGACAGGCACAGAGCCTGGTTGTTAATGATGCTCCCTAAACCAACCAGACATTGTGACATTTTAAACCATATTGTCACATCACACATCAAAATTGTAAACAAACTTTAATTTGATGACAAACTCTGACAAGACATCACAAACTTGTTATCAATTCAAGACTGACACGACTCATTCCAAAAATGTACCTTTGCGCTTTCATGGACAGCCCTCCTCTAATTCCTGCAGAGTCATGATGTGATTTGCAAAGAGACACCCGATAGCCCCACATGCCTCTGAGTCCCTTTGTCCCCATGCAGAATTAGAGGGACCCTTGTTCTGATGGAATGCCATTCCCTGGTCTACCACCTGTTGTGCTACTGGGACTCTACTTCCACAGGAATGAACACGGCTGGTCTATCACCTTTTGCTCTACCTGAGAGGAGCCATCAGAGATGCCATGTGTCCAGTCTCTCTAAAGGGCTGAGCGCACACTTCCTCCACCCAGGCGTGAACGCTGGTTAAATATGCACGAGGACACACAAACCACTGGCTTCAATTACATGTCTTTCTAGGTAACCAAATATCCATATTCTCAGGGTACATGCTGGATGAAAGCTAGTCAGAGAATGTGACAATAATGTGCTGTCCTCCAGTGTGCTGTGTTTCTTACATCATTTTGCTGATGTGTTAGTCAAGTTCAGAGCTGTACGAATGACTGCAGTTGGCAAGTGGGGTCCACATTTCATCTCGATAGTGTCAATAGTGTCTCATTTATACTGTAAAGCAGGTAAGATAGGTAAGTTTTTCATGCAGAAAAGGAAAGATAAAACGCAAAATAAATATATTGCTGCGTTTTTTTAAAAAGCAGATCTAAAATGCTTTTTATTGTAAATTCTGCTCGGCTTCAATCAGGGTTCAAACGAAATCATGAATGTAAAAGGACTAATTTTGTGCTTCAGTTGCACTTCTCCATCAGGATGAAATATCTTTGCGCTCCTCATTGGATCACCAGACAGCGCTCTGACCGATGTGTAGGATACTTTTCTCTGGTATTTTCATCCGGTGTAGTTTTTATTAACTTCAAGCAAAACATCAGGAAATGTAGCTGGCTACATTCTTTCTATGATAACTATTATAAATGTGAAGTCCATGCATAGTTTTTGCAAAAAAATACCTTAATTTTTCGTTGTAAGTTAATGTTCTTGTGAGCTAAATAGCCAAATAGCATTGTACTTTCTGCCGAATGTGTTGCACTAATGTATTTTGTGTGAAGAAAAACGAGTTGCTTGCCCCTGATCACTCTATTGAAGCAAAAAAACACTGTTGACTTTCAGTATAAGACCCAGGTGAAATGGTTCAAAACTAAGATTTTTTATGTTCTGCGTTTTGAAAATGCAGATTTCCGAAAGCTAATGCGACCCGTGTGTGTGTGTGTGTGTGTGTGTGTGTGTCTTACGTCTGGTATGCAGGTGCCGGTGAAGCCAAAGAAGCCGTTGGCGTTGTCACTCTTCATCACCCGTAGGGTGGCGGTGGGGCGGGGGAGGGGGAGGCGCGCCCCCCCGTGGGCCGCCACCAGCTGCAAGTAGAACACCTCCTCCCCCTCCTCCTCCTTGTCGTCCCGCACCTTCACCACAAAGGCCTTCTGCCTCTCGTCCTGCCTGTACTGCAGGTAGCCAGAGATGTTCATCAGGTCCGTCTTGGCGGGCTGCGCGTGGAGCTCGTGGATCTCTGAGCGAGTCAGTCTGCTGTGGTAGAGACGCAGATCCTGCAGGAGGCCCGTGTAACGCTCCTCTCCGTAGGGGTCCGAGCCGATCCGCACCGGAGCTAAACCTGCAACACACACAGGAGGTAGAAGAATACACTCAGAAAAACATCAAGCAGTAGGTGATCATGCTGCTGTCAAACAAAATGATTTTTGTATACAGAGAAGCTGACAAGCATGTATTGTACAGTGTATCCATTCCAGACTGATTCATTAATGCTACAGTGCCCCTCCCCCTCACCACACACAGACCCCCAGCGAGCATTTCAACAGCAGAAAAATTGACAAATAGAGGAAGCTCGCCATGAACCATGAACAAAGCCCTCAGACAAAGCAATAGAACACTGTTTGAGTTGACAGTATGGGACGTGTCTGTTGTTTACATGTATATCCCTTTGATTGAAGTTAACCCAAGAAGAGCCATTGAAACAGACAGTCCCATCGTGGGGGGGGGGGGGGCTACAGAAAGCAAATTGTCTTTAGTTATTGGGGGAGAACGAAAACTGCAGCCAGCTTTCATCTGCCTGTAACAATGTCCAGCAGTGTGGTGGCTAAGCGCTCGCTCAAGCATTGCTGAGTCTCTGTAAGTCCAAACAATAGGAGAGGGAGGAATGGGAAAGGAGGAATGGGAGAGAGAAATGAGAGAGGAGAAATGGAAGAGGAGTAATGGGAGAGGAGGAATGGGAGAGGAGGAAGGAGAGAGGAGGAAGGGGAGAGGAGGATTGGGAGAGGAATGGGAGAGGAGGAATGAGAGAGGAGAAATGAGAGAGGAGGAATGGAAGAGGAGTAATGGGAGAGGAGGAATGGGAGAGGAGGAAGGAGAGAGGAGGAAGGGGAGAGGAGGATTGGAGAGAGGAATGGGAGAGGAGGAATGGGAGAGGAGGAATGGGAGAGGAGGAAGGGAGAGAGGAAGGGGAGAGGAGGAATGGGAGAGGAATGGGAGAGGAGAATGGGAGAGGGAATGGGAGAGTAGGAAGTGTGTGAGGAGGATTGGGAGAGGAATGGGAGAGGAGGAATGGGAGAGGAGGAATGGGAGAGGAGGAGGGAGAGAGGAGGAAGGAGAGAGGAGGAACGGGAGAGGAGGAACAGGAGAGGAGGAACGGTAGCGGAGGAATGGGAGAGGAGGAATGGGAGAGGAGGAATGGGAGAGGAGGAATGCATAGTGTTTTTTTAACTAGAGCTTCCCTGACCAGATGTGGGCCAAGAGAGTGAGGAGACGAGCAGGGTCCCACAGCGCTCACTCACAGACCACCAGTGCCGTCAGATTGATGAAGACATTGACAGTATGGTGAGGTCTCTGCTGAGAGTGAAGAAGCTCAGTGGAGAGGCTTCATGAAAGTTACTGTTGTCGGGGGTCTAGGTTAGGCCTACACAATAACACAACTATAAGAATCCTTTCAAACTTTTCATTTTGGACATCTTTAATTAACAGCTATGCCTTTATTATCGTTGACTCAAATAATTGAACTATGCAGAATCAGATACATAATATGCCCTTTACAGGACTGAGGTGGTTGTCATAGCTACAGGAAGAGGATTGAACTCTAGCTAGTGGAGTAGAATCCCTGTTCAGTTTGTAACTCCTACAGTAAACAAGACACTCCCATAAGATCCTGTCTTAATAACAATTAAGACTCCTGTCTTTAAGAGATAATTACATTCTTGGGACTCACCGTCAGTGATGGCCTCTCCTTTTAGACTCTTGACCCCTCCGGGCATGAGGTTCCCATCCAGGAAGAACTCAATCATCCCATCACCCGCCGTGATCACCACATGGAGCCACACGTTGTCCTCCACAAACCTCTCTGCCGTGGTCCGGGCCACCTGGGTGTAGTTGGCCCCCAGGGCTGTGTAGTACAGCGTCACGCTCACATGAGAATCATTAGTCTGGACCTTCACCCCATAGTACAACGTCCTGTTACTGTTACCCTTAGACACGATGAAGCCGTTGGTGTCCAGCCTGGGAATCAGCCAGGCCGAGAAGGTGAAGTTAGCCAGGTTGCCAAGCCCGTCCTCTGGGCTGATGGTGCCGTAGGCCCCCTGGCGGCCCGAGAAGAGCCAGGCGTCGGTGCCTGAGTGGTGCCTCCTGGAGTTGGGCCTGAGCTCCACCTCCTTGGGGAAGAAGGCGCTGAGAAGGAGGTCCTGCATAGGAGGGAGGCCGAGAGGGAAACGGTCAGATACGATCTCCCAGGCAACCCGCACATCCCCGAAGGTGCCCTGCCGCCGCAGTATGTTGAAGGAAGTGACATCAGACATGTCCAGTTCTGACAGGACGTCCTCAGCCACTTCCTGGTCCAGGTTGTCATCAGCTATGGCGAACACTCCAAAGGGGTCATCGTTGAAGGGTATCAGGACGGATGCATTGAGGGATGTAGTAGCCAATCGGCCACCCTCGCCAGGGTAACCACCTATGAAATATCACCGGAAAGGAAATGGTTAATGCTTTAATGTCAACAATATGTGTAATGTGACACAGAGTAATTCAGGAATAACCCATACCATCCCATTTCAACTGAGAGAACATGGGTAGCAATCTCAGATGTTGATGTTCCAGTCAAGAAGATACTTCAGCTTTGTTTCCACATAACTCACCTGGAGCATACCTGCCTCATCCCTCACCTCCCCTACCTGAGATGTTGATGAGTCTGAGGACGTAGAACTCGTTGAACTCCGGGAGCTGGTCTGAGATGGCCTGCAGGACAATGGGCTTGGTCTCCTCTCCCGTGGTGAAGGTGATGGAGCCAGAGGTGTTGATGAACTCATGACCAGGCTCCAGGGCTGTGTTATTGGCATAAAGGCGCCAGAACACCGTCACGTTGCCAAAGTGTCCCCTGGCCCTGATAACACTAGGAGATGAAAGGACTGTATGAGGGACTGAGAGAGAAGAGTGCCACAGACACTACGGCCCCCAAGGACCCAAACTGACACAGCCCCGGATTAAATTATTACAGCAGTTGCTAGGATCATCAACTCAAGAAGTTTGGTTAGATCTAGTTCTGAGAGATTAACAGAAATGTCTCATTTCTAGTTTTTTTATACAACTAACTAACTAATACAACTGACATCGGTTCAATTATTTGAATTCCATTTTGTTTGGTTTCTCTAGAGACAAATCAGATCAAGCCCAAACTGTGCGATCTAGTGGGGAGTTGTAGTTTCCAACAGGTCAATATTAGACATAGTTTAGCACAGAAAATGTGGTAATTAACTACAATAACCATAATCCACTGCGCACCTACTGTCCGATCTGTGTGGGGCGCGGAGACACGGAGAGGAAGATACAGAGAATGTGCGATTGAGAGGGATAGAGAGCAGTTGCATCGTGAGGTATCTCTATCTGAAAATACATGATCTAAGTGATTGATAGTTGGTATTCAGCAGTCATAAAAGTATGCCTTATTTACTTTGAAGAACTACTAAAATAGTGATTTTGTCAGACAGCATAGGCAGCAGCTCTGTAGAGATGAGATGATGACTTGGAATGAAATAATAAAGTCATCAAATAAAACTAATGTAATATACACAACAACTGAAATAAGTCATGTGATATACACAATAACTTAACTATTTTATTCAATTAAAGTAATGTGAATAAATGATGGTTAATAAGTGATAATCAGTAATGGGCAGTCACTACCATCATGGCACTGTTTTATTCTGTGTTACAGCATTCAACCCACATAATGCATTTGCATGTAATGTTCTAAACTATTTTTGAAACCCGAAATCGAAAACTGTGATTTTAACAGAAACCAAACTGATCTCAAAAAACACAAATTGCTCAGCTCTAGTTAGAGCTGCTAAATTATTCCAGAGGCTGGGTAAGCATCAGTATGATGTATTCGGGCTTGGGTTCCTTACTAGAAGTTGTTGGTATTGCCCTCTTTCACAGGCGTCTCTCTCGATTCCAGGGAGAATATTCCGTTGGCCTCATCATTGGCCTCAATCACCACTGTTGCTGTGTCCGCCCCATACACAACAGCGTCACCTGTACCCACACACACACACACACACACACACACACACACACACACACACACAGGTCACAATGTGAAATTACACAGTTAGTTGCTGGGTGTCAAGGTCAGATATTTTCACCCAATCGCTTTCGAAGCATGCAGTCACTGAAAACATTTACAATGCCTGTTAAAACTATGTCCCTCTGTTTTTATTAAATAACAAATTACTGAACAAGAGAGAAACATTTAATATCCTTCAAGTCAGTCAAAATAATATGATGTTCTTGTTTGAACTTAACATCTTGATTTATTTTTTGGCTAAAAAAACGACACGAAAATGTCTTCTTTAAAATAACCTCTTTTAAGTCTGTCCTCAGCATGTGGTTCCGCTTTTTATAAGGAAAACAGAGAGAGACAGAGACGAGGTTGCTTTGAAATACCCACATTGTAATTGTCATGCTAAATATCATAACATAAAGGAACGAGTGTTCTCATTAACATAGCACACGGTAACCACCGCAACCCAGCAGAGAGGGTCAGGGTTCTGCATGCAGATGTCCGCCACAACAACCAAAACACAAGAGTCCTCTTATAAACTAAGGCTTGGAGTGGAGCAGAGTGAGTCAACACGGATTTTCTATCAAAGTGGTCCATGCGTATATGCGAGTAGTGAGCTGGCTGGCTGGCTGGCTGGCTTTGTGCTGCAGTGAGTCTGAGTTCAGTAATTAAGTTCCCCCACAGCCTTTCATCCCTGTCTGTTTCACAAAAACCTGGGATTAGGAGGGCATTTCAGAGTCACCATAGTCAACGCTAATCAACCCAGTTACTCACCAATGTACAGAAAGAACTGTCAAAGAGACTGGCTACTAAACATGGAAATACAGTCAACGCAATGAGGCTGGTTGATTCGTACTACAGCTGCCTCCAAAATGACTTGACCCATGTAACTTTGTGCTATTGTACTGTGAGTATAAATTAGATTGAGTAATTGTATAGAATGTAATTGAATAGAACGTTATCAAACTTAAGAATGGCCAGGGGGGGTTTCCTGGTCATGTGACCTGAACAGACCAGGCAACATTCTAGATTCTAGCAACTGGCTAAAACTAGGGCTCAGAGTTTTGCCTGTTCAGATCACGAGGTCAGGAGAAATATCTTGTCTGTTTCAGTGCAAAGAAAGCGTGTCAGCCTTCCACACCTGTAGTGTTGTAGAGAATGATATAGAACGGTTCTTCGGTCTCAGGTATGTCGTCCTCCTCCACGACTACATAGATGTTCTTCATCCATTGTCCCACGCCAAACACCAGCACAGTGTTGTTACTCAGCGGGGCCAAGTCACGAGGTGACGCCTCGCCATAGTCCACGCGATACATCACCGTGGCAACAAAGTCAGCCGGACCAGCCCTCAAAACGGTGAAGTTAGCCACGCCCCCCTCCTGAAGCCTGACAACCACAGGCTCTGAAGGACAGAGAGACAGAGTCTTATGTCACCTTATGTCAACTGACAAACTATGTCACTTGACATAAAAACAATGTCACTTGGCATAAAAATATGTCACTTGACATAACCACTTTATGTCTGACAATACACAGCTGAACTTGAAAAAACTCCAGTGCTTAACATACAGTATGATGCAATTCCAAGAGATCCTCACCTGCAAAGTAAATCGGGTTATCGTTTTTGTTTATGTGCAAGCTGGCGTTGAGTATGTTCCCAAGTCTTGCTCCCCCTGTCGCATTAAGGAGAGTGATGGTGAAATTCTCCATTGCCTCTGGGATCTTATGGGGAAACAAGCCACTGTCACTATTGTGTAGAAAAGATGGAAGATACAGTACCATCCAAATCATGAAACTCTATTGACATAAATCACACAGTATATTATGTCAAGGAGACCTGATTGTAGTAGTTGGTCAGATACCGTTGTGTTTGAGAGACAGCTTTACCTCATCAGGTACAGAGAAGAGGGTGAGGTTTTTCATATACTCCCCCTCAGCAAACACAATGTATCCTTGTACGGGACTGACGTCAGCTGACATGTGGGGCTCTAGGACCCAGGACACTGACACCTCCCCAAAGCGACCCCTGTTCCTCATCACGGGATAGGCCACTGCCAAGCAGACCCACAACATAACACACTGTTCACAATACACTCAATCCTATTAGTTCCTTTATCATCTCTCTACTGCATCCTCTTTTAAATAATTAAAATTACTTCAAATATGATCACAACTGCTTTCCTGTTACGTTTATTTTGTTATACTACATAGTCCTAAAGTGCTGTATAGTTGGTAGTCACTGTTCCTCCACTGCTCCATTGTACCTGAGTGAGACTGGGAGCCTTTGCTTTCGTTGATGGCCTCTGCCAGTCCAGAACGGATGAACTCGATGACCCCAAAGGGGTCGTCGTTCCTGCGCACCGTGATGTTGACCTCTCGGTGGTCGCCAAGGCGACTGGTTGGAGTGCTGTAGCTGCTGAGTACCATCGAGAATGTCTCATCCAGCTACACACACACACACACACACACACACACACACACACACCACACCACACACACACACACACACACACACACACACACACACCACACACACACACACACACACACACACACACACACACACACATACATCACAGACTGTCACACTGTAATCTGCCCACCGTGCTCTACACTCAAACACATATACTGTAAACTATCGAAACAAAAAAAAATGATTTCAAAGGCAATTCAAGCTGGAACTGTAAGACCAGTGACACCCTAACAGTCAGGATGAGGCGTCCATGCCATTACATGATACCATACATTGCTCATATATATCATGCCATACATGATACCATACATGATGCCATACATGATGCCATACATGATACCATACATGATACCATACATGATACCATACATGATCCATACATGATACCATACATGATTACCATACATGATGCCATACATGATACCATACATGATGCCATACATGATACCATACATGATACCATACATGATGCCATACATGTGTACCATACATGATACCATACATGATATGCCATACATGATTACATACATAACCATACATATACCATACATGATACCCTACATGATACCATACATGATGCCATAATGATGCCATACATGATGGCCATACATGGATTACCAA
>NC_036855.1:5397062-5407022 GCF_002910315.2 Salvelinus sp. IW2-2015
GCTCTGCTTGAAGTTACCCATCTCGAGAAGTCTCATTACCAGCTACACACAACACACACAACACACACACACTACACACACACACACACACACACACAACAACCACACACACACACCACACACACACACACACACACACACACACACACACACCACACACACACACACACACTATAACAGGACTGTCACACTGTAATCTGCCCACCGTGCTCTACACTCAAACACATATACTGTAAACTATCGAAACAAAAAAAATGAATTTCAAAGGCAATTCAAGCTGGAAACTGTAAGACCAGTGACACCCTAACAGTCAGGATGAGGCGTCCATGCCATTACATGATACCATACATGATGCCATATATGATGCCATACATGATACCATACATGATGCCATACATGATGCCATACATGATACCATACATGATACCATACATGATACCATACATGATGCCATAACTGATACCATACATGATACCATACATGATGCCATACATGATACCATACATGATGCCATACATGATACCATACATGATACCATACATGATGCCATACATGATACCATACATGATACCATACATGATGCCATACATGATACCATACATGATACCATACATGATACATACATGATGCATACATGATACTCATACATGATGCCATACATGATGCCATACATGATGCCATACATGATACCATACATGATCCTACAATGATGCCATTACATGACCATACATGATGCCATACATGGATTCACATACATGAGCCTACATGATACCATACATGATACCATACATGATGCCATATAGTGATCCCATTACATGATACCATACATGATACCATACATGATACCATACATGATACCATAATAGGATCCCTACATATACCATACATGATACCATACATGATACCATACATGATACCATATAGGATCCCATACATGATGCCATACATGATGCCACATGATACCATACATGATACCTATCATGATCCCCATACATGATACCATACATGATCGCCATGACATGATTACCATACTGATACCATACATTGGATACCATATCATGATACCATATAGGATACCATACATGATGCAAATCATACATGATTACCATACATGATACCATACATGATGCCATACATGATCCATACATGATGCCATACATGATGCCATACATGATACATTACCATGATGCCATACATTGATGCCATACATGATGCATACATGATACCATACATGATTCCATACATGATGCCATACATGATGCCATATAATGATGCCATACATGATATCCATGACATGATACCATACATGATACCATTATAGGATTTACCATACATGATGCCATACATGATACCATACATGATGCCATACATGATGCCATACAGATACATACATGTGATACCATCATGGATGCCATACATGATACCAAACATGATGCCATCATTGATGCCCATAACATGATACCACTTACATTGACTACCATACATGATACCCATCACATGATACCATACATGATACCAAACATTTGATGCCTACATGAGTGCATCTGATACTCATTGAGACCATGACATGATGCCATCATGATGCCATATCATGATGCCATACATGATGCCATACATGATACCATAAACATGATGCCATACATGATGCCATACATGATGCCATACATGATGCCATATAGGATCCCATACATGATACCATACATGATACCATACATGATTACCAAACATGATGCCATACATTGATACCATACATGATACCATACATGATGCCATACATGATGCCATACATGATGCCATACATGATGCCATATATGATCCATACATGATACCATACATGATCCATATAGGATCCATACAGTGATACCATACATGATGCCATACATGATGCCATACATGATGCCATACATGATGTCCATACATGATGCCATACATGATTACCATACATGATGCCATACATGATACCAAAACATGATGCCATACATGATGCCATACATGATCATACATGATTACCATACATTGATACCATAACATGATGCCATACATGATACCATACATGATACCATACATGATGCCATACATGTACCATACATGATACCATACATGATCCATACATGATCCATACATGATACATACATGATGCCATACATATACCATACATGATGCCATACATGATATCATACATTACCATACATGATACCATACATGATTACCATACATTTGATGCCATACATGATGCCATACATTGATACCATACATGATACCATAACATTGATTGCCATACATATGTACCATACATGATACCATACAATGAATGCCATACATGATTACCATACATGATACCATACATTGATACCATACATGATACCATACATGATTGCCATACATGATACCATACATGATACCATACATGATTCCATACATGATAACCATACATGATACCATATGATACCATACATTGATGCCATACATGATACCATACATGATCCATACATGATACCATACATGATACCATACATGATACCATACATGATCCATACATGATTCCATATAGATACTCATACATGATCCATACATGATCCATACATGATTACCATACATGATACCATACATGATACCATATAGGATCCCATACATGATGCCATTCATGATGCCATCATAGGATCCCATACATGATACCATACATGATGCCATACATGATACCATACATGATGCCATTACATGATACCATTACATGATTACCCATACATTGATGCCTATACATGTACCATACATGATCACATACATCCTACATGATTGCCATACATGATACTTCAATATACATGATACCCATACATGATAACCCATACATGATATACCATACATTGATACCATTACATGATTTATTGCCATACATGATACCATACATGATACCATACATGATACCATACATGATGCCATACATGATGCCATACATGATATCATACATGATGCCATACATGATACCATACATGATACCATACATGATACCATACATGATACCATATAGGATCCCATACATGATGCCATTCATGCCACCAGACAGCAGTGTAGCTGTACCTCGGGGACCCCGTCAGGCCGTGCCACCAGTGCTACCAGCACCTCCCTCTCCCCGGGCTTGAACTCTAGGATACCGATAGCGCCGTAGAACTCTGTGTAGCCCGAGGGAATGAGGGCGTACTGCACCAGCTGTTTGAGCAGCTGCCCCTTGGTCCGGATCACACGCAGCTCCACCGCCTCACCCTCCTACAGGGCAAAGTTCACAGAGCAGAAAAAAGGGACAAACTATGGGTCAGAAGTGTTGCTGTTTTTGATGTAGGTTAGCCATTGATTTAACCGTATTTAGAAAAAGTCTCAGAGTAGGAGTTCTGATCTAGGATCGGTTCCTGCCTCTTATTCATTATGATATAAAAGGCTAAACTGATTATAGATCAGCACTTATACTCTGAGATGCTTTGGAGCCATGGTCTTTCGCAAAAATGACCTGGTTGGTCATTTCAACATGCAGTCCAGTGGATGAAACAGATGAGCATCAACAACCATGATATATATCTCAGTGTGGGTCAGACGTACGTTGATGTACCAGGGTCCTCTGGAGAAGGAGGAGAACTCAAAGACTCCACCTGGGTCGTCGTTCTCCACGATGACAATCTCTCGACGGGTGAAGCCAGGCTTCAGGATCTGGTTCTCAACGTTAGTCCTGCAACACAGAGGGGAACTCAGTGACTAGACTATGAAGGAACTCACAGGCCTCTACAGTGCATTCGGAAAGTATTCAGACCCCTCGACTTTTTGTAAAGAAACAAGACTGAAATATCACATTTACATAAGTTTTCAGACCCTTTACTCAGTACTTTGTTGAAGCACCTTTGGCAGCGATTACAGCCTCGAGTCTTCTTGGGTATGACGCTACAAGCTTGGCACACCTGTATTTGGGGAGTTTCTCCCATTTTTCTCCCCAGTCTGAGGTCCTGAGCGCTCTGGAGTAGGGTTTTATTAAAGATATGTCTGTACTTTTCTCCGTTCATCTTTCCATCAATCCTGACTAGTCTCCCAGTCCCTGCCGCTGAAAAACATAATCACAGCATGATGCTGCCAACACAATGCTTCACCGTAGGGATGGTGCCAGGTTTCCTGCAGATGTGACGCTTGGCATTCAAGCCAAAGAGTTCAATCTTGGTTTCATCATACCAGAGAATCTAATTTCTCGTGGTCTGAGAGTCTTTAGGTGCCTTTTGGCAAACTCGAGGCGGGCTGTCATGTGTCTTTTACTGAGGAGTGGCTTCCATCTGGCCACTCTACCATATAGGCCTGATTGGTGGAGTCCTGCAGAGATGGTTGTCCTCCTGGAAGATTCTCCCATCTCCACAGAGGCACTCTGGAGCTCTGTCAGAGTGACCATCGGGTTCTTGGTCACCTCCCTGACCAAGGTCCTTATACCCCGATTGCTCAGTTTGGCTGGGCAGCCAGATCTAGGAAGAGTCTTGGTGGTTCCAAACTTCTTCCATTTAAGAATGATGGAGGCCACTGTGTTCTTGGGGACCTTCAATACTGCAGACATTTTTTGGTAACCTTCCCCAGATCTGTGCTTCGACACAATCCTGTCTTCTCGGAGCTCTACAACAATTCCTTCGACCTCATGGCTTGGTTTTTGCTCTGACATGTCTGTCAACTGTGGGACCTTATATAGACTATTGTGTGCCTTTCCAAATCATGTCCAGTCAATTGAATTTACCACAGGTGGACTCCAATCAAGAGACATCTCAAGGATTATCAATGGAAACAGGATGCACCTGAGCTCAATTTTGAGTCTCATAGCAAGGGGTCTGAATATTTATGTAAATAAGGTATTTCTGTTTTTAATTTTAATATATTTGAAAAATTCTAAAAACCTGTTTTCGCTTTGTCATTATGGGGTATTGTGTGTATATTGATGAGAATTTTTTTTTAGAATAAGGCTGTAACGTAACAAAATGTGGAAAAGTCAAGTGGTCTGAATACTTTTCGAATGCACTGTATACCAGGGGCATGGGGGTTGCAGTGGACTTTTAAAACCATCAAAGAGTGTGTGTAAAACAACAAGGAGTGACAAAATAGTAGGGGACATGCACTTCAAAGCTTGCACCAGATATTGTCATCTAGTAATTCCTTGTATTGTGTCATGTTCAGTAATGACCAGAGAGGCCTGTTATTGTGACTGCTCTGAATAACATTGTCACTCAGCGGCCCCCCAAGCCTCTCTCTCACACAGCAGGAAGCCTGTGTGTAAAGCATTCCAAACAAACACTTGCAGGCAACGTGCAGCATGCATACAAACACTGATCTCTTTACAGGAAGAATGGTTAAATTAGGTGCAACACAAAGAAGATCCCTCCTTACTCCCCACACCCTCTCTTCCCACAACAACCACCACAACAACCCCGTCTCCCATCAACCAAAGGTCACAGAAATCTTAAAGTGCTCCCTTTTCCCCAGAGAAAGTCCTGATTCACAGCACACAAAGGGTCCAGGCTCACTCCCCTCTCCACTTACACAAAGTACACTACAAAGCGCGCAGTCTCCACTCTGCAGGATAGGGGTGGGAGGGAGGGAGAGAGAGACAAGGTCATGGATAACAGATGACAGGCAGGGATTGGGGTAAGGGAAAGGGGTAAGGGTAGGGGAAGGGATAGGGATAGGGGTAAGGGTAGAGGTAGGGGTGAGTGTAGGGCAAAGGGCAAGGGTAGGGGTAAGGAGGGGTAGGGGTAAGGGTAAGGATAGGTGTGAGGGGGGGATCTATGTAAGCATTGTAACAACTCAGTCAAGCCTCTGATTAAAATACAGAGTAATCCTCATAGAGTCGATTCTACTTAAACAGTAATTTGGATATATTTTGAGTGTAGCAGTGAAAAAACCAAGGAGCGACAATCGGGGCTAAAGGATGAGTCCTCTTCTCCTCTCTTAAACATATACACCCTTATCAAGTCACCCTCTGTCCCGCCACGCCTAATCCTAATATGTGTTCCGCCCTTATATCAGATGCAACAGAGCCAGAAACACCCTACCGCTTATGACCGCAGGTGCTTTGAAATTAACCACATGTAAATTGTCAATCCGCTAAATTCACTCTCACTCTATCCAACACCTAAAAGGCTTAACGACCTACGTTACCGTTCTCCAATTATCAATCAGCACACCGGTAACCTACACCCTCACCCCTACGCAACCCAGCACGCAGATAGCTCCACTGTACGCGGTTTCGCCATGCAGCATGATACCGACCCTCACGCCACACTACCACACCAACAACACAACCACGATCCCTATAAACTCAAGTGATCCTTTGAGTGGCATAGCACACGAGTTCACGAAGTCAACCTACACCGGGCACTTTCCCTCTTATACTCTATGGTCCACCTTCACCCTTACCGCCTTATACACTCTTACCGAGTAGTGAGCTGCGGTCACTTCTTGACTGGCTGGCTGGGCTATGTGGTGCATGCCAAGTGAATCTGCATGTTAAGTAACACCTTAAGTTCTACCCCCTACCCACCCTAACCCACGCCTCTTACCACTCCCTGTCTGCTTACACCAATCCAAACACCCTACTGCGGATTCACTACAAGGGCATTCTTATCGAGTCACCTCAAATCACGTCACGCTAACACGTCAACCCAGTTACTCACCCTAATTGTACAGAAATGCAACCCTGGTCCACATACAGAGACTGCCTTACTAAACACTCGAGCACAACTAACCCCATCGCCTCAACCTACCCGGCAATGCCTACCCTATGGACCTGGTGATAACGTACTTCTACCACACCCTTACTGCCTCCAAAAACTGACTTAGACCCCATGTATCACACCCCTTCTTGCTGCTACTTTTAGCCTACTGTGAGGTAGTAAATTAGAATCTATGCGCATCTATACACCTTAGCGTCATAGAATGCCAAATCTGAATCTATAGAAAACGTCCTATCAACTTATACGACAATGGCCACCGCGGGGGGCCCCTCTCCCTGGTCACTTGTCTAACCTGAACCAGCACAGATCAACCCTACCCTGTCAACCATTCATACGATTACCTCCTAGCAAACTACTCGGCTAAACCCACTTAACCCTTACCCTTACCACACTAACGCGGCTCAGAGTCTTTAGCCCTTAAGTCCCACTGTTATCCTTATCACCGCACGTGAGCATCCAGCTCGTACAGCGTTACCAACTTTACCATCTGACTCCTGTTTCAAGTGCCAAAGAAAGCGTGCCACGCCCTTACCCACACTACCTAGTCACCGCTCTAACCGAGCGACATTGAATATACACTTACAGCGAATTACCATTCTGCGCTCTTCGGTCTCAGTATGGCTCAGTGCCATTCACATCACCCTTCACCCACGAACTCACATTAGAATGTTTTACACTTTACACACTTAACTTCCGCCATGTTCCCACCCAAACAACCACGCTACTAGTGATTGTACTCACACACCACGCGCGGGGCCAAGTCACGAGGCCTCAGGCGCCCCTCGCCCACCACGTCCACCGCGACTTTACATCAACCACAGTGGCACCACCACATTACACGTCAAGCCCGGAACCCATGACCCTCTCCAAAACACGGCCTATTCGTAAACTCCTTTAGTACCACAGCCTTCACCCCCTTACCTGAAGCCTTCGCGCGCGCGCTACCACACTTAACACCAGCTACTCTACGTCACAAGCCCTATCAGCAGCGTAGCACCGATCACCAGAGTCTCCTTATGACCCTATCCACCTTACTCTACCTCACCCTTCTTAACCCTCGTCCCTTACCAACTCTACAAAACTATGCCACCTGCATCCAATCTACAACTAAACCAAACATACTCCCATCTATCCTGGCATAACAATATGTCACTCTATCGCGTATCCATCAACCACCTTTCATCGTCTAACACTACCACCACACCATACACCTTACCAGCTCGTACTTTGCACATACAACACTCTCACACCGCTTAACATAACCACACTTGCATGCAATCTTCCCACCAAAGCACGTATAACTCTCACCTCACTGCAAAGCTTAAAACCACTATTTTCGGTGTTATCGTTTTTGTTTATGTGCAGCTGGCGTTCGCGTATGCATCTGCTATGTTCACTCTTGCTCCCCCTGTCGCATTAGGAGAGGATGGTGAAATTCTCTCATTGCCTCTGATCTTAATGGGGAAACACTACGCAAACCTGTCACCACGTGTGTATCACCTGCACAACATGTATCACCAACCGAATACAGTTCACCCCCTATCCACTATACTCCATTGAACACCTCTATTAGCGCGATCTATCACTTCCTCTACAACATAGTACCTCACTTATCTTGATGCTCTAACGGCACGTACCTGCACTCCGTTACGTAGCTCTCTCGTGATCCAGAATATCCACCCTTAGTCTGTCGTGTTTAGCGCAGATAGACAGGCTTTACACCCTCAGCCACGCTTACAGCAGGAGGAAGAGGGTGAGGTTTCCATATACTCCCCTCAAACAAACACACATGTAGTCCATTCTATGCGCTACGGGATCACTCCCTACCACCTAACCGTCAGCTTGAACATGTGGGTCCACTCCTCACGTGACACTTACCACTGATATCACTACCGACTCGCACAAACCCTATCCCAAACCACTTAGCCGCATCCCTACCCCTGTTTTACCCTCATCACGGGAATAATTCACCCCTAACCGTTACAACGGAGCCACCGTCCACCAAGAGACTCTACCGCACAACATTTACAACACTACCTCACCGCCTACCCTTAACCCTACTGTTCACAATAACACTTCAATCCTATTAGTTCACTTTCCCTCTTATCTCACTATCCATTCTTTTTACTCCCCTTATCGTCGACCATCGCCACTATTACTCTACATAGTAATCTCAACTTTACTACCCATACCTTCACAATATGATCACAACTTTCACCCCGCAATCCCTGTCACCGTTTATCCTATTGTTAATAACCCTACACTTACCCCTTCCCGCCTTAACCATCACCCTAGTACTTCTCCTTAAAGTCTTGCTCCTAACACGTTGGTAGACTCCTAGCACTGCACCCCCTACTCTTTACCCCCTATCCTGCCCCATTGTACCCTCACACTCACTGATACGCACCTCTTGCCAGTGGGTAGCCCCTTGCCCCTTCAGTCTCTGACTCTCGCCTCTCTACACGTCCACCCAGATTAACCCGATTGAACTCCGGATGACCCTTAACTAGGGTGTCTGTCCGCGATCCTCTATCGACCTTACACTACCTCAACCCCAACTCTTGCCCTTTCCCCTACCCTTACCGCGTCTCACGTAAAGTTTTACCCCTACTTCACCCGACCTCTTGTTAACCCTATTACCGCCTACCTGACGCGCGTTTGCAATCTACCGCTGCGCACTTCCATCGACATTTCCCCTCCCCTACCCTTACTCTTACCCCTACTTCACCCAACCTCTACCGTTACCCTTACTCTACCTCACCCCTACCCTTGCCCTTTCCCCTTACCCTCCCCTTCCCCTTAATCTTACCCCTACTTCACCTACCTCTACCTTTACCCGCTACCCTAACCTCACCACTACTTGCCCTTCCCATACGCCCATCCCTACCCTTACTTTACCCCTACTTCACCCCTACCTCTATCCTTTACCTACCCTATACCCCTACCCCTTCCCTTCCCCTACCCCACCCCTACCCTTACTTTTACCCTACTTCAGCCCTACCTCTACCTTACCCCTTACCCCTACCTCACCCCTACCCTTGCCCTTTCCCTACCCCAACCCCTACCCTTACTTTACCCCTACTTCACCCCTACCTCTACCTTACCCCCTAACCCTACCTCACCCCTACCCTTGCCCTTCCCCTACCCCACCCCTACCTTACTTTTCCTCCTACTTCTAACACACACTCTACCCTTTACCCTTCACACTACCTCAACCTAA
>NC_036855.1:5407047-5420271 GCF_002910315.2 Salvelinus sp. IW2-2015
TCACCCCTACCCCTACCCTTACCTCTACCCTTACCCTACCTCACCCCTACCCCCTACCCTACCCTACCTCCACCCCTACCCCTACCCTTACCCTACCTCACCCCTACCCCTCTCCTTACCCTACCTCACCCCTACCCCTACCCTTACCTCTACCCTTACCCTACCTCACCCCTACCCCTACCCTTCCTACCTCACCCCTACCCTACCCTTACCTCTACCCTTACCTACCTCACCCCTACCCCCACCCTACCTCCTCCACCCTACCCTTACCCTTACCCTTACCCTACCTCACCCCTCTCCTTACCCTACCTCACCCTACCCTACCCTACCTCACCCCTCCCCTCTCCTTACCCTACCTCAACCCTACCTTACCTTACCCTACCTCACCCTACCCTTACCCTTACCCTACCTCACCCCTACCCTTTCCCTTACCCTACATCACCTCTACACTTACCCTTACCCTACCTCACCCTTACCCTACCTCACCCCTACCCCTACACTTACACTTACCCTTACCCTACCTCACCCCTACCCCTACACTTACACTTACCCTTACCCTACCTCGCCCTAACATACCCTTACCCTACCTCACCCCTATCCCTACCCTTACCCTTACCCTACCTCCCCCTACCCTTACCCTACCTCACCCTTACCCTACCTCACCCCTACCCCTACCTTACTCTACCTACCCTACCCCTACCTACTACCCTATCACCCTATCCCTACACATACCCTTACCCTACCTCACCCCTACCTCACCCTCACCCTTACCCTACCTCACCCTTACCCTCCTCACCCTTACCCTACCCTTACCCCTACCTCATCGCTACCCTCACCCCTATCCCTTCCCTTACCCTACCTCACCCCTACACTTACCCTTACCTTACCTCACCCCTAACCATACCCTTACCCTCCCTCCCCCTCCCCTACACTTACCTTACCGTTACCATCACCTCACCCCTACCCTACCCTCACCTCACCCCTACCTACCTCACCCCTACACTTACCCTTATCCTACCTCAACCCTACCCTTACCCTTACCTTTACCTCACCCCTACCGTTACCCTTACCCTTACCCTACCTCACCCCTCACCTCTACCCTACCTCACCCCTATCCCTACCTTCCCCTACCTCACCCCAAACCCTACCCTTACCACTACCTCACCCCTACCCCTACCCCTACACTTACCCCTTCCCCTACCTCACCCCTTCCCCTTTCCCCTACCCTTACCCTACCTCACCCCTACCTTTACCCTTCCCCTACCTCACCCCTACCTCTGCCCTTTCCCCTTCCCCTACCCCTCTCCTACCCACCCTTTAACCTTACCCTTACTTCCCTCCTATCCTTACCCCTTACCCTACCTTCACCCCTACTCTTGCCCTTCCCCTACCGCTTACCCTTACTTTTACCCGTTTCCTACTTCACCCCTACCTCTACCTTTACCCCTTACCCTACCTCACCCCTACCCTTGCCCTTTCCCCTACCCATCCCCTACCCTTACTGGTAGGGTAAGGGTAGGGGTAGGGGTGAGGTAGGGTAAGGAGAGGGGAGGGGTGAGGTAGGGTAGGGAGAGGGGAGGAGCTCTCCTTAAAAGCCCATGCCACCCTGGTCTCACTGCTCACATTAGCAATTCTTAGAATAGACTCTATTGATTCTTTGTTATAATTTTAATCACAGCCTTGTATTGTTCAGTAAATTAACTAGTGGCCAGTAATCTACTGAATCAAACCCCAGGTAGGACATATCAAATGGCAATGGTGTGTGGTGTGTGGTACCTAAACAGAGCATAGTCAGACACAGGCACTTATGAAGTCACATTGCCACTGATTAACTGAATGAAAATATGTTGGCCAACCAAAGCTCCTCAGGGTTACAGTGCAGTACCTGTCCAGGGTGAGGAGAAGGGTCTCGTTGACCTCTGGGATGTTGTCGGCCATGACGGTGACGTTGATGACCGCGTCACTCTGTCCAGTCAGGAACACCACTGAGCCGCTCAGGGGTTTCAGGTCGTCAGGGGTGACGTCAGCCTGGTTGTCTCCGATTGGTCGAAGGCTCCAGAATACCACAGCCTGTCCATCTGTCCCATCCCGCCGCAGGCTGAGGGTCACCTGTAACAGGGGGCAGAATATCTTAACCCTCAACCATCAGCAGTCATATTAGAGACAGAGACTTGAACAAACTGACTTATGACAAGAAGCAATAATCTTTCCATTTCAAAGACTGTAGCGTTTCAAAGACTTTAGCGTTATATGAGGGGAATTGCTGATTTTGCCCCAAAAATTGCCATCACAAAACCGCAAAATCGATGCAGACAGAGGATTATCATGTTAACTTGTGTGCCATTGATGCAGACAGAGGATTATCATGTTAACTTGTGTGCCATTGATGCAGACAGAGGGTTAGCATGTTAACTTGTGTGCCATTGATGCAGACAGAGGGTTAGCATGTTAACTTGTGTTGCCATTGATGCAGACAGAGGGTTAGCATGTTAACTTGTGTGCCATTGATGCAGACAGAGGGTTAGCATGTTAACTTGTGTGCCATTGATGCAGACAGAGGGTTAGTGTACCGTGCTAGTGTTGGTGTCCTCTGGCTCATACACCACCACCGTAGTGTTACTGGTAAAGCCAATCTCCCCATTTGCGATGTCAGGGGTGACTGTGAGGGTGAGGTTGACCGCCCCTCTGAAGCGAGGACTCACAGACGGGATCGGAGGGCTGATACTGACCAGGTCCACACTGTCCAGCTGAGAGAGAGAGACAGCAATGATCATTAATCACAAATCTTCATCAGAAATACATGACTCAACATTAATACCAGTATGTGACATTCTGTTTTCCAAATGGAAAAGGAAACAATGTTAAAATTAAAATGTCTTTCAGAAAGGAGAAAAGAAAATACATAGCCTCCATGACTCTCATATGGGCGGTATATAAGTAGAGGCACATGAGTGTGTGTGTGTGTGTGTGTGTGTGTGTGTGTGTGTGTGTGTGTGTGTGTGTGTGTGTGAGAGAGAGTGCGGGCATGCGTGTGTGAGTGCGGGCGTGTGTGTGTGTGTGTGAGAAAGCTGTTTGGGACCCATTGAAAATGAAGGAGGTACTTCCATTTAGTGTTTGTTTTTATGTGTTGCTTGATGAGGGCTATTTGTTTGGACTGTTGGACAGATCCCCTGGCAAAGGTCCAGACCACAGTTCTCAGGTCCAAGTCACTCACACATGCAAATGAAGGACCATGTATCTGGACAAGCTTTACTAAACCAAGAACCAACCAACATTTCCCAGAGCTGGAGTAGCTGACAACTTTCCAATAGCATTAGCATACAGCAGCACACGTGAGCTAAGTTAATGTCTTCTCACATTTGAACAAAATGGATCTTCTAATCTACTGTATATGAAACCTCCCATGTAAGACTTGTGTCTCCAGCTCCCTGTGACAGTGCTTCAACGATTAGATCAGTATTTGACCAAACAGTGTTGCTGTCCGTGACAGACCGGGGCACAAAACAGCTGTATTCTTTCAAAATACTAGTCAAATATAGTTTATAAAGAGTTTCAACTAAAAAATTTAAAAAATCATTGATATTCAAAAACAAATTATATTTGGTCACACTTCATAAACAAATAAGATTTGAAGGTATTTGAACACATGCAAGTTATTTGAAAACAAAAAAAACATTTATTTGATGGGCTGTCAAATATTTGATGAAGAACCAACAACTAAATCAAATCAAATCAAATGTATTTATATAGCCCTTCTTACATCAGCTGATATCTCAAAGTGCTGTACAGAAACCCAGCCTAAAACCCCAAACAGCAAGCAATACAGGTGTAGAAGCACGGTGGCTAGGAAAAACTCCCTACAACAATGGGTTGAATTAGTCTAAAAATATGATCATAAGCACATGGTTTGGAGGGCTCCTGGATAAGAGTCTTAATATTGCCTATAATCTAGAATGAAATACATGAATCACCTCAACATTAGAGTAGACTACTTGAACAGCTTCAAAATTACTAGCAAATATATTAACGCAGACACAAAAACAGTTCAATGTTATATGTTACTGAGAAAACCAACAGTAACAAAATATGCCTATAATGTGTTGAAAGGAAACTAAATATCCCAAAACGACCTTCTTATTAAATCAACTACAGCCAAGGTCGGTGGAAAATCATGTTAGTTTGCATTCTGGGTAAACTATCCCCTTTAAAGATGTTATAGTGTGTGTTTGAAACGAGAACACTTACCCTCAGACGGACAAAGCGGTTCAAAATTGTTTTAGCATCCCAACATGCTGTTTGCAAATGGCTTTGAATTTCTCTGCAGTATTTTCAGGTATCATAAAATGAATTGCCGTTTTCAACCTTTTCAGTGGTTGAAAAAGACACAGTAGTTGCACCTTATTTAAACTTCTCTGTACAAAATAGCACTGGTTAAGTGGTTTGACTTGATTATGTACACCTGGGGAAATGGACATTCAGGAGAATCGACATTTACAGAATGTTCAAATGTAAATGTTTTGTGTAGATCAAATATGACTGTCAGATAGATTGAATAGAATAGGAGATGGTGTGTGCTCTAGTCATTCTATTTCTATCTTCAACAAGCAGTACCAGATGCAGTTCTAACATGCAGTTCTATGCATAGTCACTTTACCCCTACCTACATGTCAGTGATGTAAAGTACTTAAGTAAAAATACTTGAAAGTACTACTTAAGTAGTTTTTTGGGGGTATCTGTACTTTACTATTTATATTTTTGACAACGTTATACTTTTACCTCACTACATTCCTAAAGAAAATTATGTACTTTTTACTCCATACATTTCCCATGACAGACAAAATTACTCGTTAGCAGGACAGGAAAATGGTCTAATTCACACAATTATCAAGAGAACATCACTGGTCGTCCCTACTGCAGACACTAAATACATGCTTTATGTCTGAGGGTTGCAGTGTGCCCCTGGCTATCCGTAAAATATTTAAAAAACAAGAATAAAAAGGGTGCCGTCTGGTTTGCCTAATACAAGGAATTTGAAATGATTTATACTTTTACTTTTGATACTTAAGTATATTTTAGCAATTACATTTACTTTTGATACTTATTTTGATGCATATTTCAAACCAAATACTTTTAGACTTTTACTGAAGTAGAATTTTACTGGGTGACTTTCACTTTTACTTGAGTCATTTTCTATTAAGGTATCTTTACTTTTATGCAAGTATGACAATTGGGTACTTTTTCCACCACTGCTACATGTACATATTACCTCAATTACCTCGACTAACCTGTACCCCCGCACATTGACTCGGTACCGGTACCCCTGTATATAGCCTCCACATTGACTCGGTACCGGTACCCCCTGTATATAGCCTCCACATTGACTCTGTACCGGTACCCCCTGTATATAGCCTCCACATTGACTCGGTACCGCGGTACCCCCTGTATATAGACTCGTTATTGTTATTCTATGTGTTACTTTTTTAACTTTTAACTTTCGTTTATTTTGTAAATATTAAAACTGCATTGTTGGTTAAGGGCTTGTAAGTAAGCATTTCACGGTGAGGTCTACACTTGTTGAATTCGGCGCATGTGACAAATACAATTTGATTTGATTTGAGATACAGCTTTGCCATTAGTTGAAGGCAGCCAATCTCATAGTTTCTGAAAAGTCGTCACTTCCTGACATCTGTATTCAAATAGCTGTATTAATCTCCAAAGTAACTATTTGTGCCCTGATGAAAAAATTACTTTTCACAAAGAATAGTTAAAACTATAGTTATCCTAGGTCTGATCTGTGACCTCTCACCCCACCTGGATAAGGAAGTGGGCTCCGTTTTGCAGGAAGGCGTCGTTGCGGATAGGCAGGGTGAGTCTGGCCTGGTCCTGGCCCTGAGAGAACAGCACGGTACTAGAGCGGCTAGCGTCCAGCACCCTGTCCCGGGCCAGCCCAGGGTCCACGGGCCCAGCAGGGATGTAGAGGGCGGTGAGGGACAGGGCCACCTCCCCCAGGGTACCCCCCTCCCGCAGAAAGCTGAGGGACAGGAAGCGGCTGTCGGGTCGACTCTGGATGGTCTGGGTCTTCTCGGGGTGGAAGAGGAACAGGCCGTACACATCATCACTGTCCTGGATGTAAAACACCATCTGTGGAAGGAGGGAGGAGAGGAAGGAGGGAAGAGAGGAAGGAGGGAGGAGAGGAGAGGAAAGAGGGAGGAGAGGAAGGAGTGAGGAGAGGAAGGAGAGAAGAGGAGAGGAAGGAGAGGAAGGCGAGGAGAGGAAGGAGAGGAGAGGAAGGAGAGGAAGGTGCAGAGAGAGGAAGGAGGAGGAGAGGAGGAAGGAGAGGAAGGCGAGGAGAGGAGGAGAGGAGAGGAAGGAGAGAGAGTAATGGAGAGGAGAGGAGAAGGAGGTGAGGAGAGGAAGGAGGAGGAGAGGAAGGAGAGGAGGAGAAAACATATCCAGAGTTCGTTTCATAAAGGAGGCCCTGGATAATTTTAGAGATGCATCCTCTTTAATTAAAAATGGGCTGAAATAGTTTATCATGAGCTTTTTTACTAGGACATACTGTAGTCATTTGTCCCGCAGGGGACCTTGTGTTGCAGCATTTAGAAACTGTGTGCTAAATCATTTATATCAAACTTGACACATACAGTGATTAAACTACAAAGATTTCCTTTAATGCCTTACAACACTCTCTGAATGAATTCCCAAACAACATACGACAGCAGATTACCACACGCTGCAGAATCCATCACTGTGTGTGTGTGTGTGTCTGTGTATGTGTGTTCTAATGCATTAAACATAAACAAGGGTTTAGATTGTAGCCATTCTAAGATGAGAAGCTGTTGTACCAAAGACTTGCCAGGTGCCACACACACACACACACACACACACACACACACACACACACACACACCACACACACACACACACACACCACACACACACACACACACACACACACACACACACACCACACACACACACACACACACACACACAGATCCACACCCCACAAGGGAACCACACACCATGCACACACACAACACACAATAGAGAGAGAGGAGAGGAGACACCACACCACACACAAGACACACATACACCCACCCCCCACAACACACAACACTAACACACCACACTTCACACACCCATAAACCACACACACACACACCCACTCACACAACACCCATAAACCACACACACACACACACCCATAAACACACACACACACACCCATAAACACACACACACCCACACACTCACAGGCGTGCACACACAAATGACCACATCCTTCAGAGGGTAGGGGACGGCTCTGCAGATGTGTTTTCCACAAGAGCCGCCCTCCACCGCAACCCTCCCCAGCAGGGCATGGGTAGTAGACCTGCTCCCTCTTTCTCCCTCCCTCCCTCCTTCCCTCTCTGTCTCTCTCTCTCTCAGTCAGCCACTGCCCTGTGCTAGACATGGCACTAAGCTCCCAGACCAGCAACTTTCTCAAACTATCTATCTGGTATGGCAAATAAACAAAAAAGCCAACACAGAGCTCCACAAAACACCAGCATCATGACAGAACGGAACATAAAATCTGATTAAGAAATACTAGAAAAACCTTTGGATGTATACAAAACAAATCCTCAAACTCTAGTATTAGAAGAGAAACTGAAATGATAGAACCATACTGTTGGACAATCAATCAATCAAAAGCAGTAGAATCCTAATCTATAGTTGTATTGTGATTGGCCAGGCCAGACTGACCTCCATAGGCTCGTCCACCTCGGCCCCTCCCTGCACAGTGTCCGGCAGCAGTCGGAGGACGAAGGCCTCGGCCTCCTCTGGAAGCTTGTCCGCTGTGATGTTCAACAGCAGGGCCGTACTCATCTGACCCGCCCTGAACCGCAACATGCCCCTTTCTGGGCTCAGGTCATCTGACACGGGCGAGCGGTCACTGGAGTTCCGACTGATGGTCCAGTTGACGGAGACGTCGCCATAGTTCCCACCGTTCCTCACAACGGAGATACCGTCAAATCTTTTGGAATGAGAGGGGGTGGGGTTGTGAGAATAGCACAGACAGAAACACTTGAGTGTCAATGTGTTTGGAAACTATTATGTAAAAATGGCATTGTACATGTTTTTCCATGCATGTAAAATAAAATGGGATAATTGTGTGAAACACTTCAACCTGATCCAATGACATTCTCCTCCTGACTGTAGTTCAACCCACCTGTCCGTCACATCCTCGTTGATACTGATTGGCTGAATGAGAGGGCTGCTGCTGATTGACAGGACCCCGTGTGGCTTGTCATTGGGTTCGATGGTGACCAGGATGGCTTTGGGAGGGATCAGCACGGCATCTCCTCTCACAGTCTCCTCCAGCAGCTCCACTTGGAACGACTCTGCGATCTCCGGCACCTTGTCATCGTTGACTCTGAAGAGCAGTTGCACCTCGTAAACCCGCGGGGGAAACGTCACCCTGTGCACCGTCTGCAGGTCCACAAAATCCACTGTCGGTGTGGCGCTGCCCGCCCCTTCGCCACTGACGACCACGTAGTCTACAGAGACCTCCGTGTCGTCGGAGCCCACCAGACGGCCGTGGTCAGCCAGGCTGCCGCGGGTCACGGTCAGGGAGATGACCCCGGCGTTCTCGGCCACGGCCACCAGGGACAGGGAGAAGCGCAATGGGCTGTCGTTACGACGGATCTTCAGCTCCACGCTGCTGCCGTTGGGGTTGAGGAGTGCCCCGCCCGCCACGCCCGTCAGCTTTATTGTGAACACCTCGTCATCCTCAGGGATCTGAGAGAGATGACAGGGAAAAAAGGTTTAGTGATGTGTTACCATATAGAAATATATACAGTAAATAGATAGTGTTATCTCCATGGTTTAGTAACTCCTGGTTTACTTAGCCAGCAAAAGAAAGCTTCAGATGATCCATGTGTTTGATGTGGAGCTGTCTGGTGAAAGGTGTGATAACATGTAAAAGGAGGAAATAGGACAGGGTACCTGGTCATCCTGGATGAGGATGCTGAAGACCACCATAGCCCGTCCAGGTGGGATGGTGATGTTCCCCCGGTCTGGACTGAGGTCCTCCAGGGCAGAGTTAGGGCCTCCAGAGATCTGCCCGTGTACAAACCACAACATAATGCCATAATGACAGTTCTGGAATAAGTTTACCTGAAAGGTGTGTGTGTGTGTGTGTGTGTGTGTGTGTGTGTGTGTGTGTGTGTGTGTGTGTGTGTGTGTGTGTGTGTGTGTGTGTGTGTGCGTGTGAGGCTGGCATAAGTAGACCGGGTAACAGATAGACATTCACGCTAAAATGAAAATGGCCTAATGAAGGAGGTCAAACAGGGGTCAGTTACAGTGAACTCACCTCAAAGTTGACCGTCACTGTCCCATACGTCCCCTTCTCTCTGACCAGGCTGAGAGGCACATACTGGCTCCTACCTCTAAGCTCATCCACGACAATCTGTTCAGTCTGGAGGAGAGAGAAAGATGAAGAAGGGGTATAAGTCAAAGGCAGTCAGAACTTCAATTGTCTTTTGTTTCACCTAAGAAACAAAGGGTCCTGTTGAATCAAATGCAGTCCCATTATTCAGGGTGAGGCAGCTTTAGTAAGTTTGTTTATGCTTCACACAATGAACGTTGTCTTCAGTGATTATGAAATGAATTAGTTCCTCTCCACAAGACGACAAATTTCATTGACCACACGATGAGCATATTGACTCAGACTGGAGAAACTAAACAAAAAAACATTCTTCAAAATCATAATTCTAGAGTCCTTTATTGGTTTTTCGAAGAAGCAAAATAATGATCCCAAATAAGACCCCAAAGGGAGCGCAGGCAAGATCCAATAGGAGGGTTACCATAGTAACCCCCAAAACTGCCACTGACAAGTTAATCCTGGGAGCAAACTGCTGCCATTGTGGTTGTGCTGCCCTTGCAACCCCTGAACCCTTCTGCACAACCATCTGCATGGATCTGCTCTGTGGCATTTGACCCCCACTCCTGACCCACCGCACCCCTGTCCAAAACCTAATTTCCTTATCCTGACAATGACAAAGCATTCCCTCTCAAAACATCTAACATGGTACATACTGTATTAGGTAGCCAAATTATACCCCCTACGTGCTCTCAAATTCTCTGTGATAATAACAAACAAGACTGCAGAGTGAGACAAATTTAAACTACTGTAAACCTTCAATTAAACTCAGTCTCAAATAGCCGCCAGTCCCTTTAAATAGTTGGGCAACCGCACACATTTCAGCAAATAAACTCCTTGTTTCAAATAGACCCCGGGTCTAAAGGAATTGTATACGAGTTAATTTTTTTAACCTTTATTTAACTAGGCAAGTCAGTTAAGAACAAATTCTTATTTTCAATGACGGCCTAGGAACAGTGGGTTAACTGTCTTGTTCAGGGGCAGAAGAACACATTTTTACCTTGTCAGCTCGGGGATTTGATCTAGCAACCTTTCGGTTACTGGCCCAACCACTAGGCTACCTGCCACCCCAAGGTTAACATGAATGACCATGAATTGTTTACGAGGTTAAATATTTGATTTGTTACATTAAATAATTACTTGAAAAAATTATGGCAATCATCTGTTTTTATCGCCAGTAAGAAGCTGAGAACTGCTAGCCATTGGCTGCTAACAGCTCAGAACTTCTAGCTAACTGGCAAGCACAAAAACAGTCAACAACTTTGGAAGTACAGAACCCCAGAAATCGGCACATCGCCCTCTAGTGGTGAAAGTAAGAACTGGCAAAAATGCACAGTCAGAGGAGAATAATTATTCTGTCAAGGAAAACATTTAAATGAATTAAAAAAGGCACACTGAGACAAAGGAAACGTGACACCGTGGATATGATAACACATTAGTGCAGGAAATGAATACATGTATTACAATTTTGCTCATTAACTATGCAAACGGGCAAAAGCTGTTTGCATAAAGAAATAGACACCTGGCTCAAATAGAAGCCTGCCTCAGATAGAAGCCTGTCTCTAATAAGTGCCTGTTGTGTTCAGTGATTTAAGTTTTACAGGTAAAAGAAAACTTTAAATACAGAATGCTCAGTACTTGGGATTCACTTTACATTTACTGAAGGTTGAACTGATCGTCTTAAACTGGTTGAAACAGAATGCACACTAGAATCAACACTGGACAGACAGGTGTTTCTTACGGAGTTGAAGGAAATTATTCCGAAGGCGTTGTCATTGGACAGGATGGTGATAGTGGCTCTGTTGGGGGTCCCCAGTCTCACGCCATTGGAGGAGCTCTGAAAGAAGAGCAATGATGAGAGATGTATAGACCTGTCCCCTTATCAGGCATACAAACACAGTCACAGACACACACGCACAAACTCACACCCGAACTCACGCATGTAGTCACACGCACGTACGCACGCACGCACGCACGCACACACACACACTTTTTGTCAAAAAGCTCTGACGAAGGCCATGAGGCCAATACATAAAGCTTATAAAATATCAGTGATACTATCAAGAGCAGTGTGCGGTTTCCTTTTTCCTTCATACAATAGGCTTTTAAAATGCAATACTGGTGCATCATTTCTACTTAACATATCAAAGGTACTCATTTTATGGAACAATCCGGCACACATTAAATTCTACCTGTTGGACATTGGTTGCAATGCTCTCATCCAGTTGGTTGGTTTATTTGCCATATACACATGAAAGACATGAAGTCACTACATGACCGACAATGTATCATGTTTGTAGTCATTTTTATAGTAATTTAAATGCATTATTATTTATGTTAATTGCTGAAATTCCTGTTCAGGTGGATTTGGGATTGTTCCAGTGTTAGGCACAGGACTTTTAACTTGTTCACGTGCTCATCTCAAGAGAGAGCTAAGGCTGGGGTGACATGTATATCTGCTCATCTGTGTCTGAGGAATTATTAACACTGTCAAAGTTATAGACACTCTGTCTAGTCTGAAGGCATTCTTCCTCGTTGTTTTGGATCCAGCTTTATTTAAATTCTGCACCTGTAAATGAATACCATCACCTGACTCCTGCCTGACTGTTGATGCTTCGCAACCCCTGATAAGACCGTATAGGATCCACTATAATTAAACTACCCTGACCTGATAAGACCGTATAGGATCCACTATTATTAAACTACCCTGACCTGATAAGACCGTATAGGATCCACTATTATTAAACGTATCCCAAGAAAGACTCCTGATAAGACCGTATAGGATCGCACTATTATTAAACTACCCCTGACCTGATAAGACCGTATAGGATCCACTATTATTAACTACCCTGAACCTGATAAGACCGTATAGGATCCACTATTATTAAACTACCCTGACCTGACCTCTATTTCGCTTGGATGTATGCCGAATCAGCTGAACAATAATAACCGTATTACCAATGATAACCTATACCAATAACCTATTACCAATGATAACTATTAAAGAAATGCAAACTCTTCCCCCTTCTCTTTCTGCCAAAGACACACAAACAGTGTGCCCAAAGGAGTAACTCATTGTGTGTGTGTGTGTGTGTGTGTGTGTCGTGTGTGTTGTGTGTGTGTGTGTGGTGTGTGTGTGTGTGTTGTGCTGTGTTTGTTTGTGTGTGCTGTGTGGTGTGCTTGTGTCTGTTGTGTGTGGTGTGTGTGTGTGTGTGTGTGCTTGCATGCCAGTCTGTTGTGTAATGAGATACTGAGTGAAAGAAAGCACTTATCCCTCTTGCTTTTCTACGCCTTTTATCTCAGACATGCTTTCCCAGCTCTAACAGAGCTTTCTTTCAGGCGCTGGAAGCTCTTGTCATAGACCGACCACCCAGCTACACAGAATCCCACACCTCTCACCATCCAGCCTGCCACCGTCCTTGCCACGGGCTCCGTACCCTCGGGACACAAAACACAACCTCAACACCAAGCACCGAACACTCCACAGTAATGCCAGCCCCCGAGCCCTTGCCAGACCCCAAGCCCTGCCGTGCCGCAGGCCCCGAAAGCCAGAACCCCAAAGCCCTGGCCAGAACCCAAGCCCTGCCAGGAACCCAGAGCCCAGACTACCAAGCCCAGACCCCAAGCCCATGGACCAGACACATAAAGCCCAGACGCCAACCCCCTGCCCACAACGACAACGGCCAGCACCCAAAGCCCAGTGAGAGCCTGCCAGACCAAGCCCAGACCCCAAGCCCCAGCCCCGAGCCAACCCAAGCCCTGCCCAGACTACCAAGCCAGACCCCAGCCCGCCCAGACTA
>NC_036855.1:5420296-5423696 GCF_002910315.2 Salvelinus sp. IW2-2015
CTACGCTGACCTGACTCTATTTCGCTTGGTATATGTATGCGAATCAGCTGAACAATAATAACCTATTACCAATGATAACCTATTACCAATGAAACTATTACCCATGATAACCTTATTAAAGAAATGCAACTCTTCCCCCTTTCTTTCTGCCAAAGACACACAAACAGTGTGCCCAGCAAGATAAATTGTGTGTGTGTGTTGTGTGTGTGTGTGTGTGTGTGTGTGTGTGTGTGTGGTGTTGTTAGTGGTGTGTGTGTGGTGTGTGTGTGTTGTGTGTGTGTGTGTGTGTGGTGTGTGTGTGGTGTGTGTGTGGCCCAGACTCCAGGCCCAGACCACAAGCCCAGAACCCAAGCCCAGCCCCCAAGCATAGAACATAAGCCCAGCCACTGAGGCCTGCCCAGACCCCAAGCCCAGACCCCAAGCTCAGACCACGAGCCCAGGCCCCAAGCCCTGCCCAGACCCCAAGCCCAGACCCGGAGAGTAGGCAAAGGATGAGTGGGCAGCACCTGTTGTGGTCTTGTCAAGTAGGTTTTGGGATTACAGTATGAGGGACCGTTCCTGGACAATTCCAGCTCACCCTTTGTTTATGATTGTCTGGATTCTATTATAAAAATGATAATCTTCTATCTAGCATTCTGGGAAGAGTAACCCAGCTAGTGACGACATCATTACTCAAACTCTCTCATCTCCAACCAATCCCACCCGGTCCAAAACAACTGTCCTTCCAATCCCACCCGGTCCAAAACAACTGTCCTTCCAATCCCACCCGGTCCAAAACAACTCTCCTTCCAATCCCACCCGGTCCAAAACAACTGTCCTTCCAATCCCACCGGTCCAAAACAACTGTCCTTCCATTTTTAAATTTATTGAGCCAAACAGCTTTCTGCCTGTCAGAAATGACTGATTCGCCAAGCCATCGCCCTCTCATCCCCCCTGTGCTTGATCTGTGAGGCCCCTTAGCACGTAGATCATCATTCAGACAGACCTTTGCCTGATGTAGGCTGCCTGTCTGTCACAGAGCCATTAGCCAGAGCGTGTGGACAGGCAGACAGTGGGAGCCAGCCCCCTCATCATCAATCACATGGCGACAGTCTGCTAATGACACCATGGCGACAGCTTGCTAAGGACACCATGGCGACAGCCTGCCAATGACACCATGGCGACAACCTGCTAAGGAAACCATGGTGATGGGACTCTAGGTGTAAGACAGCCGCAAAATAAATAACCATTCCTCTCTATGCATCGTGGGAGAGGTTTCTCTCTGCACAGCCCAATGCTGTTTGGCTATGCCATGGCCACCTACCCCCATGTTGGGCTGTAGATTATACCCTTCTCGTGTGAGGGAATCCTCCAATATGTTCTCTAGTGTCCGTCCGTCCCCCCCGTGGCACGGTCCCAGCTATAGGAAGCACGTTGGTTTCTCCCACATGGTCTGTTTGATGATGTGAAACGGCTGTCTTACTGTGACTTCACACAGCTCCTGACCCTGGAGAAGCCCGGTGGCCCAGCCCTGGAGAACCCCGGTGGCCCAGCCCTGGAGAACCCCGGTGGCCCAGCCCTGGAGAACCCCGGTGGCCCAGCCCTGGAGAAGCCCAGTAGCCCAGCTCTGGAGAAGCCCAGTAGCCCAGCCCTGGAGCAGCCCCATTACCCAGACCTGGAGTAAGCCAGTAGCTCAGCCCTGGAGAAGCCCAGTAGCCCAGCCCTGGAGAAGCCCAGTAGCCCAGCCCTGGAGAAGCCCAGTAGCCCAGCCCTGGAGAAGCCCAGTGGCCCAGCCCTGGAGAAGCCCTATAGATACACATCAAAGGGAATCCAGGGCCTCTCAAGTCTTTAAGCTGGGGTTGAAATGGGGAGGCCCTGGGGCAGTGGTTGGACCAGGGTGAGGGGTTAAGACACTCAGACACACTCATAAGCATTGCAACACATACACACATATAAATGCACACACGCACATATTGACACATGAGCATGGTACGAGGGAAACCATAATAACCCCTGAATTTGAATGACCTCACTCACACACACACACACACACACACACACACACACACACACACACACACACACACACACACACACACACAACCCAACACACACTCTCTTCCCGTTACCTGTAGCCTTAGGTTGAAGACAAAGGTCTCGTCGGCCTCGGGCAGCTCGTCGTCCCTTACAGCGATGAAGATGGTCTTACTGGCCTCTGACGACAGCAGGAAGGCTGCAGCCGTGGTGGCCTCAAAGTCCCCTGTGTCATCTCCCTCCAACTAGAAGCACCAAGGACAGTTGATGTTGTAATCGTTATTGGAATCATTTGACTTGATCTTACACCACTTAAGCGCAGACTGACACACACTCGGCCTGTACAAAAATATAGAATGCTGGGGTCAACTCAACTGTGCCAACTGCTAGGGATAGAGTATTGAGATTTAAGGAACTGTCGAAAGAATATAGGAGCCTCAATAGGCCTGGGAAAGCCCCAACCAGGCCAGAATATAAGAGTCTCAATAGGCCTGGGAAAGCCCCAACCTGGCCAGAATATAAGAGTCTCAATAGGCCTGGGAAAGCCACAACCAGGCCAGAATATAGGAGCCTCAATAGGCCTGGGAAAGCCCCAACCAGGCCAGAATATAGGAGCCTCAATAGGCCTGGGAAAGCCCCAACCAGGCCACTAGTTTGCCAGACACCAATGGGGAGGGAGAAGACGCTGGCTCCCATGTGGAAGCTGACACATTCGTTCTGATATGGGTGACAATTACTGCCAACTTACTGTAGGCCTTTCATCTCACACACTGCCTCCCACAGTACAAAGGTCACTTCTCTTTTCCTCTTAAGGATACCTGCATTTGACAACTCAGGAGCAGACCAGCTTCGGTGACAACCGGGGTTGAGGTTAATGCTCCACTGTTCTGCCCTACTGCTGTGTGCTGCTAATCATGGCCGGTCACCATTGCATTAAACCGACACTTAGCCACAACTGTCCCTTACAAGACTTAAGTCAGAGAGACTAATGCCAAGTTAGAGGAGATTACATAAACACACAAAGGTATCTAGATAACACTAGGTCGAACACTCAACAGGTGACCTAACCCAGTCCTCCTATGACCAGGTCGTTCCTACCAGAACCAGTGTGGTCACGTTGACCGGGTCTCCGATCCTCTCCACCACCAGGCGGACCACGGTGCGGCTGCTCTCGTTGACCACGAAGTCCGTCTGTCCCAGGAACCTCAGCTCAGCTGACTCAAGCCTGGCACTCGGGATGGACAGAGCCAGAATAAACCCAGCCAGTGTGAGGACAGTGGGCATTCCTGTCAGATGGATAGAACACAGACAGACAGACAGACAGACAGACAGACAGACAGACAGACAGACAGACAGACAGACAGACAGACAGACAGACAGACAGACA
>NC_036855.1:5426606-5434299 GCF_002910315.2 Salvelinus sp. IW2-2015
AAAGAGGTGAGAGAGAGGGAGAGAGAGAGAAACTTGGACAAAGAGAAGAGAGCGGGAGAGAGAGGGACTTGGACAAAGAGGAGAGAGAGGGAGAGAGAGGGAGAGAGCGGGACAAGGACAGGATGGGAGTAAAACCTGTTATTCTGCCTGCTCTCTCCCCTGGGGAGGGAAACTTCCTGCCCCCTTATACAGATCACATCACACTCCGAGAGACTCTCTCTCTCTCACACAGATCCCCTCCTCCTCTAACGCCATCATTACCTCACTATCACTCACTTCTTCTGGCACACACACTCTCTCTCTCTCCCTCGTTTTTCCCACTTCACATTCACTCGTTATTTCCAGGAGTTTATCAACACTTCTGTTCTCTGAAAAGGATGGTAAACAAATGTAGACTTTATTATATTTGGAGAGTGAGACAAGTTGCTTTTAGTCCCTCTACAAAAACCACACAAAACAAGGAAGGTGTTAAACAAACTGTAGACACTGACCCAACAACTAAAGACCCTTCAAAGAAGGTTGATGCTGGGCAGATGCTGTTTGTATTGCCTCGGTCTGTTTATGTGTAGCGAAACAGTCTGTCCTGACATCAGCACCACTGGGGCTCCTGGGCCATGCAGGGCCTGTCTGTCAGAGCAGACTCTCTGTCAGGCTCTCTGTATGTGGAGAGCCTGGCAGAGCCGCCTGACATTGATAAGGCTCTGAGCAGTCCAACTGCACACACACTCATGCCAGTACTGTTAGAGGACAGACACAGGAGCATCAAAGGCCTCAGCGTCCAGAGACTCCAGATAGCGGGGCAATAGGCCAGGACAGTGGAGCACAGATTGGTGCAATAACCACAGTAACCAGATCTGTCCATCACAGATATTTTCAGCCGAAGAGAGAGGGAGAGGGAGGGTAGAGGCCAGAACACAGGGGACTTGGCTGTCTTAATGCCAACCTCACAACAGACCCCTGACGAGATGATACATTCTGGAGATACAGTGAAGCCTGCAGAGTTGAAACACATTGGATTGAATTTATTTGATGATAAGATCCCAATGCATATAAACCAGTTTGCGTTCACTGTATTTAGACTGCATATTCAGCTAAACCTTAAAGCTGGGATCAAGATACATACTGCAAGCCAGCAAGCTAAGTAATACTTATTTTTTTTATTTTTATTTTTTATTTATGCAGTTGGTTTGGAATTATTGCCCCCTTGCAAAGTGCCAAACACGCTTGCCAGGAAAGTTTCTTAGTGTTGGGCATTGAGCTTTATTCAGGAGGGCGATTAAGACTCTAGTTTCATGAGCTTAGAGTAGAGAACACAGCTGGGAGACTCTGCACCGGTTAGCATTGGCACTAAACGGTGCAATGCTATTAGACAACTGGTCTCACTCGGCTGCCAGGAGCATGACAGAGGTGGCCAGGGGTGTTTTGACCCTGTCACCTGTCAGTGACTTGGCAACAGGTTAACAGGGCCAAGCTGGGCCCATAGTAACTGAGACTGGGGAGATTACAGTGGATCCTGTGCAGCCGATGTGACGAGGTGTTGGGTTACCAGGCTGCTCCTGGGGTCAGTCTTGGCCTGCCTCTAGGTTTTCTGCTGCCAGGAGCCAGGCCTGCTCCGTAGTCTTAACATGAATTATTAATACACCAGACAAGACTTCACAGCCAGTGGGACCAGGAGTGTGTGTGTGGTGTTGTGTGGTGTTGTGTTTGTTTGTTTGTGTTTGTTTGTGTGTTGTGTTGTATGTGATGTGAGTGTGAGTGTGAGTTCAGTGTGGGAGTTGAGTGGAGTGAGTGTGAGTGTGACTGTGTGTGTGTGTGTGTGTGTGTGTGTGTGTGTGTGTGTGTGTGTGTACGCGTGCGCGTGTGTGTGGTCGCACAAGAAGAAGTACAGTCATTGGCTTCTTCGCTGTCGTTGATGACGCCGTGTGTAGTGTCTGGTTGAGGACGTGAGCACAGTGTTGAGTGTAACAGAATATCACATGCTGTCTCATGCTGACAATTCCCTTCTAAGAAAGACTTAATGATGAGCTTGGAGGGCACTATGGTGTTGAACGTTGAGCTGTAGTCAATGAACAGCGTTCTCATGTAGGTGTTCCTTTTGTCCAGGTGTGAAAGGGCAGTGTGGAGTGCAATAGAGATTGTATCATCTGTGGATCTGTTGGGGCGGTATGTGAATTGTAGTGGGTCCAGGGTTTCCGGGATGATGGTGTTGTTGTGAGCCAAGACCAGCCTATCAATGCATTTCATGGCTATAGATGTGAGTGCTACGAGGCGATAGTCATTTATGCAGCTTACCTTGGTGTTCTTGGGCACGGGGACTATGGTGGTCTGCTTGAAACATGTAGGTATTACCAAGTGGGTCATGGAGAGGTTGAAAATCTCAGTGAAGACATTTGCTAGCTGGTCAGTGTATGTTCTGAATGTTGCTTGCCTTGAAGCGAGCATAGAAGGCATTTAACTCGTTTGGTAGGCTCGCGTCACTGGCAGCTCGTGGCTGGGTTTCCCTTTGGTCTGTGATAGTTTGCAAGTCCTGCCACATCCTGACAAGCGTCAGAGCCTGTAAAGTAAGATTCAATCATAGTCCTGTATTAACGCTTTTCCTGTTTGATGGTTCGTCAGAGGGCGTAGCAGGATTTGTTATAAGCGCCCGGGTTTGTGTCTTCATACATCACTAAGTGTCCCTACATACAGTATGTATTTATTGATGATGTAATGTGTCATTATGAGTGCATCGTGTGCATCATAACGGTGAACATCAGAGAATTCTGTAAATATATGTTGGGCAGAACAGTCCTGAAGCTGAATTAAAACAGTATTAAAGTGCAGAGAAAGGATATGTTGAAAATGGAGGTGTCACCAAGTCTCAACCAACCCAGCTTGGCACTGCAGGCCTTCCTCCGATGGCACCGGCACCAGCAGCACTTTCAGCCAGGCAGCACAACAACTAGTGATGAAACCACCAATGCTGTGGCCACAGAAGTTTAGCCGTTTTTCCCGGAAAAAGCTCTTTATGTTTCTCTTCATTTCTGTGGCTTTAACCAGAATGTAGCCTCTGTTTGGTGGTTTATTCTCTAGTTGAGCACACACACACACACACACAACTCATTCACACACACACACTCAGTCACACACACACAACACACACACACACACACACACACACACACACACACACACACACACACACACACACACACACACACACACACACACACACAACACACACGCACACACACCACGCACACACACACGCACACACACTCGCCACACACATCACACACACACACACACACACACACACCACACACACACACAACACACACACACACACACACACAACACACACACACCACACCACAACACACACACACACACACACACACACACACACACACACACACACACACACACCACACCCCTCTCAACCCTCCACAGAAGTGATGCCACCCCCATGTGTTATCTTACCTCAGAAACCATATACGCTCAGCTCACAACGCCGTACTCGTAATTCACATGTAGTTTCTCCTTCAGTACGTTTAGATCAGTGAACATTCTCAACATCCAGAGGTTGAGGGAAATTAAGAAATGCAATAAGTGACTATGGCTAAAATGTACTTCATTTAATCTGACGGGTATTCAGTAAACCACAACGTGTTGTCGGCTAGACGCTATTCTGGAAACGCACTTCTATTTATTTTGAGGGGAAACACATTAGCAGAACAAAGTAGAAAAAGTAGATATATATAATATATATTTTTTTTTTATTTTAACCCATTTTCTCCCCAATTTTCGTCGTTATCCAATCGCTAGTAATTACTATCTTGTCTCATCGCTACAACTCCCGTACGGCTCGGGAGCAGACGAAGGTCGAAAGCCATGCGTCCTCCGAAGCACAACCCAACCAAGCCGCACTGCTTCTTAACACAGCGCGCCTCCAACCCGGAAGCCAGCCGCACCAATGTGTCGAGGAAACACCGTGTACCTGGCCCCCTTGGTTAGCTCGCACTGCGCCCGGCCCGCCACAGGAGTCGCTGGAGCGCGATGAGACAAGGATATCCCTACCGGCCAAACCCTCCCTAACCCGGACGACGCTATGCCAATTGTGTGTCGCCCCACGGACCTCCCGGTCGCGGCCGGCTGCGACAGAGCCTGGGCGCGAACCCAGAGACTCTGGTGGCGCAGCTAGCACTGCGATGCAGTGCCCTAGACCACTGCGCCACCCGGGAGGCAAAAGTAGATTTTGAAGAAAAGATTTTGAGGGCCGAAGAGAGGTCTGAGTGGGAGAAAAATTCTATCAAGTGAAAACTCACCAGAAGCAGGCGGTGGAAGCAGGAGAGCGCGGCGGGTGGAAAGGAATTGACAGGGCAGAGCAGCGACTGTATGCTAGCAGGATAGTTCATATCTCTAATCGCCTTTGCTGATCACAATGTTGTTTCCATAAGTGGATGAATTGGTCTAAGTAGCATGTATGGTAAAGCCTCAACCCTTAGCTATCTCTTCCAGTTGAAATGAGCTCCAAAAAAAGTTAATAATCACAATATTTGTTTGGTTTTGTGTGACAACAGCGCCAGCGATAATTGAGCGAGGGTCAAAGCGGACAACCCGCCCACCCGGCTTCAGTTGGGTCATTATAATTAAAAACAATGCATTCTAAAATAAATCACACAACACGCCTCGCACGCTCGCCTTTGGTGAGTTGAATCTCTCTCTCTTCTCTCTCTCTCTCTCAATATATCTCTCTCTTTTCTCTCTCTCTCTCTCTCTCTCTCTCTTCAATCTCAATCACATATTGTCAGACGTTACTTTTAACTGCATCTCACATCCTCGCAAACCAAAAACACAATGATCTTTTCTGTTGTGAAAAAGTGGGAGAAACCCAGACAAAACAGGTGAGTTGTCTCAACAACACAATGATGCACTTTCAGACCATTTAACAAGGATGAGGTTGCTACAGCAGCCAGACTAAAAGAGACAAATTAGGGGCAGGTATTAAATTTCATCGCATGTTGAGGCCTGGATGAATAGGCAGGTATTAATTCATCGCATGTGAGGCCTGGATGAATTAGGCAGGGTATTAATTCATCGCATGTGAGGCCTGGATGAATTGCTAATTGCCATTCAAAGACGTCTACAACAGAGACGGGGCCCAGAATGGTGGCTGTTGTGTGGGCGGGAGCAGGGCTGCACAATTCACTGACCAACGCAGAATTCTTCTGGAGGCTTCTGTTGTGCGTGTTCTTTTCTTTTCACATTGTTTTTCCCCTCTCTTTTCTTCCCTCTCTTTCATGCAGGACTCCTCCTCTCACCTAGCCAAGTCTAAACCCCATTCAGACCAGATATTCCTCCTCTCTCTCTCTCTCTCTCTCTCTCTCTCTCTCTCTCTCTCTCTCTCTCTCTCTCTCTCTCTCTCTCTCTCTCTCTCTTCTCTCTGCTCTCTGCTCTCGCTCTCTGCTCTCTGCTCTCTGCTCTCTCTGCTCTGCTCTCACAACCCTCTAGTATGGGCAATGTAGGAACCTTGTCCCTCTCCAGTCCTCTCCACTGGGCTGCTCTTGGCAGACTGGGGACAGATGGAGGTTTAAGGCCAGAGTAAATCCCTGATCAAGTGTAGGCTCCAGAGCAGCGGCACAACCCATACACAGGTTATATACCACACTTCCACTAACTAACTGGTCATTAAAGCGGCAATCGGCAGTTGAAACAATAACAAAGGTGTCTCACCCGTTTTTGAAAAAAAGCTGAGGGAAGGGGGAGAAACCTAACCAGTCTCAAATACATAGACATAGCTATAGGTGCAAGGACTGACCATCAATGATATCAAAATTATAGTTTTAACCCTGTTTTGAGGCGATATAGGGTTTGTTTACATTTACTTTGTTTACAAACAGTGGAGTAAAACAAGCTTATATTTTGGGTTCTGATGAGGTACAACAGTTGAACTAAGCTCATGATGCAATTATAAGTTATATTCTTTACAAATTAATGGGTACATATAATTAATAATAAGTCCAGAAATGGATGTAGCAACTGCAGATTGCGACCTTTTATGTTTGCCTCACTAAGGACCCACCCCTGGCATTCATGTTCTCTGTATGTCTCTCTGTGTCTATCTCTGTGTTCTCTCTTGTCTTTTCTGTGTCTCTCTCTCTGTCTTTCTGTCTCTCTCTCTCTCTCTCTCTCTCTCTCTCTCTCTCTCTCTCTGCGTTGTCTCTCTCTCTGTCTTTCTGTGTCTCTCTCTCTCTCTCTGATGTGTCTCTCTCTCTCTGTGTGTGTGTGTGTCTCTCTGTATGTGTCTCTGTGTGTGTGGGTGTGTGTGTCTCTCTGTGTGTCTCTCTCTCTCTCTGTGTGTGTGTCTCAAATCAATTCAATTTCAATTCAATTTAAGGGCTTTAAATTGGCATAGGAAACATAACATTGCCAAAGTAAGTGAAGTAAATAATAAACAAAAGTGAAATAAACAATACAAATTGACAGTAAACATTACACTCACATAAGTTCCAAAATAATAAATACAATTAAATGCAATTTTATGTGTAAATAATAAAAGTACAAAAGGGAAGAAAAATAAACATAAATATGGGTTGTATTTACAATGGTGTTTGTTCTTCACTGGTTGCCCTTTTCTTGTGGCAACAGGTCACAAATATTGCTGCTGTGATGACACACTGTGGTATTTCACCCAGTAGATATGGGAGTTTATTAAGATTGGTTTGTTTTCATATTCTTTGTGGGTCTGTGTAATCTGAGGGAAATATGTGTCTCTAATATGGTCATACATTTGGCAGGAGGTCAGGAAGTGCAGCTCAGTTTCCACCTCATTTTGTGGGCAGTGTCCACATAGCCTGTCTTCTCTTGAGAGCCAGGTCTGCCTTCTGCAGCCTTTCTCAATACAAAGGCTATGCTCACTGAGTCTGTACATAGTCAAAGATTTCCTTCAGTTTGGGTCAGTCACAGTGGTCAGGTATTCTGCCAGTGTGTACTCTCTGTTTAGGGACAAAAAGCATTCTAGTTTGCTCAGTTTCTTTGTTAATTCTTTCCAATGTGTCAAGTAATTATCTTTTTTGTTTTCCTTGATTTGGTTGGGTCTAATTGTGTTGCTGTCCTGGGACTCTGTTTGTATTTATGCACAGAGCCACAGGACCAGCTTGTTTAGGGGACTCTTCTCCAGTTCCATCTCTCTGTAGGTGATGGCTTTGTTATGGAAGGTTTGGGAATTGCTTCCTTTTAGGTGGTTGTAGAATTTAACGTCTCTTTTCTGGATATTGATAATTATTGGGTATCGGCCTAATTTTGCTCTGCATGCATTATTTGGTGTTTTACGTTGTACACAGAGGATTTTTTGCAGGATTCTCCTTGTAGAGTTTTGTGAATTCTTGGTTGTTGAGCGGACCCCAGACCTCTCTCTCTGTGTCTCTATCTCTCTCTCTCTGTGTCTCTGTGTCTCTCTCACTCACTCTCTCTCTCTTTCTGTCTCTCTCTGTGTGTGTCTATCTCTCTCTGTGTGTGTCTCTCTCTCTCTGTCTCTCTCTCGCTCTGTGTGTCTCTCTCTTTCTCTGTGTCTCGCTGTGTGTGTCTCTCTCTCTCAAACACACACAACACACACACCCACACACACACACACACACACACACCAACCACACACACCCACACAACACACACACCACACCAACACACACCCACCACACAACACTAACCACCC